>NC_140158.1:523462-600601 GCF_964035555.1 Netta rufina | reverse complement strand
GGGGTTATCCTGTTCTTGGTTAGGGTGTTTTTGACGTGTTTTGTGTCTCCGTTGGGTTTCGTTGGGTTCTCGTTGGTCGTTAAGGTAAATGGGAGTGGATTGTGGGTTTTGGAGAAGATCAGGTGAGTTTAGGGTGGTTTTGAGTTTGGATCCGTGCTTTTTGGGAATTTTCTTTCAGTTTTGGGGGTGATCCCCTCTTTTTTTGGGTGTTTTTGACGTGTTTTGTGGTCTCCGTTAGGTTTCGTTGGGTTTTCCGTGGTCATCATGGTGGAAAAGGGTAAATTGTGGGTTTTGGAGAACATCAGGTAGGTCTAGGGTGGTTTTGGTGTGGATCTGTTGTATGTTTTCTTCCGTTTTTGGGGGTGATCACGTTCTTGTTTGCGGTGATTTTGACGTGTTTTGGGGTCTCCGTTGGGTTTCGTTTGGTTTTCCGTGGTCATCATGTTGGAAAAGTGTCAGTTGTGGGTTTTGGAAAAGATCAGGTAGCTTTAGGGTGGTTTTGGGGTGGATCTATTGTATTTGGGGTTTTCTTTCGTTTTTGGGGGTGATCATGTTCCTTTGTGGGGTGTTTTTGATGTGTTTTGGGGTCTCCGTTTGGTGTTGTTGGGTTTTGCGTGGTCATCATGTCGGAAAAGGGTCAATTGTGGGTTTTGGAAAACATCAGGTAAGTTTAGGGTGGTTTTGGGGTGGATCTATGGTTTTGAGGGATTGTCTTACAGTTTTGGGCGTGATCCCGTTCTTGTTTGGGGTGTTTTTGACTTGTTTTTGGGGTCTCCGTTGGGTTTCGTTGGGTTCTTGTTGGTTATGATGGTGAATGGGAGTGAAATGTGGGATTTGGAGAAGATCAGGTGAGTTTAGGATAGTTTCTGGGGGAAATTCATGTGTTTTTTTTTTTTTTTTTTTTTCTTCACGTCTAGTTCTTTTTTGGGGTGTTTTTGACGTGTTTTGTGGTCTCCTTTGCGTTATGTTGGGTTTTAATTGGGATTTCTGGTGGTTGGGAGTGGATTGTACATTTAGGAGAGCATCAGGTAGGTTTAAGGTTTTTTTGGGGGGTTAAATCACGTTTTATCTTCTGATCCGGTTCACTTTTGGGGTGTTTTTAACGTGTTTTGGGGTCTCCGTTTGGTTTCGTTGGGTTTTCCGTGGTCATCATGGTGGAAAAGTGTAAATTGTGTGTTTAGGAAAACATCAGGTAGGTTTAGGGTGGTTTTGGGGTGGATCTATGGTTTTGGGGGTTTTCTTTCGTTTCTGGGGGTGATCCTGTTCTTGTTTTGTTTTTTTTTTTGACGTGTTTTGGGGTCTCCGTTGGGTTTCATTGGGTTATCGTAGTCGTTAAGGTGAATGGGAGTGGATTGTGGGTTTTGGAGAAGATCAGGTGAGTTTAGGGTTGTTTTGGGGGGAAATGCATAGTTTTGGTGTTTTTTCTTCTGATCCAGTTTTTTCGGGGGAGTTTTTGACGTGTTTTGGGGTCTCCGTTGGGTTTTGTTGGGTTCTTGTTGGTCATTATGTTAAATAGGATTGGATTGTTGGTTTTGGACAACATCAGGTAGGTTTAAGGTTTTTTTGGGGATAAATCATGGCGTTTTGTCGTTTTTTAGGATCTGGGTTGATTTTGTTGTGGTTTTGAGGTGTTTTGGGGTCTTCATTGGGTTTCGTTTGGTTCTTATTGGTCATCATGGTGAATGGAAGTGAAATGTGGGATTTGGAGAAGATCAGGTGAGTTTAGGGTGGTTTTGGGGGGAAATTCATGTCTTTTTATTTATTTTTTTCTTCACGTCTATTTCTTTTTTGGGGTGTTTTTGATGTGTTTTGTGGTCTCCGTTGGGTTTTGTTGGGTTTCCATTGGGTTTTCTCGTGGTTGGGAGTGTATTGTACATTTAGGAGAACATCAGGTAGGTTTAAGTTTTTTTGGGGGGGTTAAATCATGTTTTTTCTTCTGATTCGGTTCACTTTTGTGGTGTTTTTGACGTGTTTTGGGGTCTCCGTTGGGTTTCGTTGGGTTTTGCGTCGTCATCATGGTGGAAAAGTGTAAATTGTGGGTTTTTTGAGAACATCAGGTAGGTTTAAGTTTTTTTTAGGGCTGAAATCATGGCATTTTGGCATTTTTTAGGATCTGGGTTGATTTTGGTGTGGTTTTGAGGTGTTTTGGGGTCTTCATTGGGTTTCGTTTGGTTTTTATTGGTCATCATGGTGAATGGAAGTGAAATGTGGGATTTGGAGATGATCAGGTGAGTTTAGGGTGGTTTTGGGGGGAAATTCATGTTTTTTTTTTTTTTTTTTTTTTTTTTTTTTTTTTTTCTTCACGTGTAGTTCTTTTTTGGTTTTTTTTTGACGTGATTTGTGTCTCCGTTGGGTTTCGTTGGGTTCTCGTTGGTTGTTAAGTTAAATTTGAGTGGATTGTGGGTTTTGGATAAGATCAGGTGAGTTTAGGGTGGTTTTGAGTTTGGATCCGTGCTTTTTGGGAATTTTCTTATAGTTTTGGGGCTGATCCCGTTCTTGTTTGGGGTGTTTTCGACGTGTTTTGGGATCTCCGTTAGGTTTCGTTGGGTTTTCCGTGGTCATCATGGTGGAAAAGTGTAAACTATGGGTTTCGGAGAATATCAGGTAGGTTTAGGGTGGTTTTGGGGTGGATCTATGGCTTTTGGGGTTTTCTTCTGTCATTTTGGGGGGTGATCCTGTTCTTTTCTGGGTTGTTTTTAGGTGTTTTGGGGTCTCTGTTGTGTTTCGTTGGGTTTTGCGTGGTCATCATGTTGGAAAAGGGTCAATTGTGGGTTTTGGAGAAGATCAGGTAGCTTTAGGGTGGTTTTGGGGTGGATCTATGGAATTTGGGCCTTTATTCTGTTTTTTGGTATGATCCTGTTCTTGTTTGGGGTGTTTTTATGTGTTTTGGGGTCTCCGTTGTGTTTTGTTGGGTATCCATTGGGTTTTCTCGTGGTTGGGAGTGGATTGTACATTTACAAGAACATCAGGCAGATTTAAGTTTTTTTGTGGGGTTAAATCACGTTTTTTCTTCTGATTCGGTTCACTTTTGGGATGTTTATGACGTGTTTTGGGGTCTCCGTTGGGTTTCGTTGGGTTCTCCGTGGTCATCATGGTGGAAACGGGAAAATTGTGTGTTTTTGAGAACATCAGGTAGGTGTAGGGTGGTTTTGGTGTGGATCTATGGTTTTGGGGTTTTTCTTTTGTTTTTGGGGGTTATCCTGTTCTTGGTTAGGGTGTTTTTGACGTGTTTTGTGTCTCCGTTGGGTTTCGTTGGGTTCTCGTTGGTCGTTAAGGTAAATGGGAGTGGATTGTGGGTTTTGGAGAAGATCAGGTGAGTTTAGGGTGGTTTTGAGTTTGGATCCGTGCTTTTTGGGAATTTTCTTTCAGTTTTGGGGGTGATCCCCTCTTTTTTTGGGGTGTTTTTGACGTGTTTTGTGGTCTCCGTTAGGTTTCGTTGGGTTTTCCGTGGTCATCATGGTGGAAAAGGGTAAATTGTGGGTTTTGGAGAACATCAGGTAGGTCTAGGGTGGTTTTGGTGTGGATCTGTTGTATTTGGGGTTTTCTTCCGTTTTTGGGGGTGATCACGTTCTTGTTTGCGGTGATTTTGACGTGTTTTGGGGTCTCCGTTGGGTTTCGTTTGGTTTTCCGTGGTCATCATGTTGGAAAAGTGTCAGTTGTGGGTTTTGGAAAAGATCAGGTAGCTTTAGGGTGGTTTTGGGGTGGATCTATTGTATTTGGGGTTTTCTTTCGTTTTTGGGGGTGATCATGTTCCTTTGTGGGGTGTTTTTGATGTGTTTTGGGGTCTCCGTTTGGTGTTGTTGGGTTTTGCGTGGTCATCATGTCGGAAAAGGGTCAATTGTGGGTTTTGGAAAACATCAGGTAAGTTTAGGGTGGTTTTGGGGTGGATCTACGGTTTTGAGGGATTGTCTTACAGTTTTGGGCGTGATCCCGTTCTTGTTTGGGGTGTTTTTGACTTGTTTTTGGGGTCTCCGTTGGGTTTCGTTGGGTTCTTGTTGGTTATGATGGTGAATGGGAGTGAAATGTGGGATTTGGAGAAGATCAGGTGAGTTTAGGATAGTTTCTGGGGGAAATTCATGTGTTTTTTTTTTTTTTTTTTTTTTTCTTCACGTCTAGTTCTTTTTTGGGGTGTTTTTGACGTGTTTTGTGGTCTCCTTTGCGTTATGTTGGGTTTTAATTGGGATTTCTGGTGGTTGGGAGTGGATTGTACATTTAGGAGAGCATCAGGTAGGTTTAAGGTTTTTTTGGGGGGTTAAATCACGTTTTATCTTCTGATCCGGTTCACTTTTGGGGTGTTTTTAACGTGTTTTGGGGTCTCCGTTTGGTTTCGTTGGGTTTTCCGTGGTCATCATGGTGGAAAAGTGTAAATTGTGTGTTTTGGAAAACATCAGGTAGGTTTAGGGTGGTTTTGGGGTGGATCTATGGTTTTGGGGGTTTTCTTTCGTTTCTGGGGGTGATCCTGTTCTTGTTTTGTTTTTTTTTTTGACGTGTTTTGGGGTCTCCGTTGGGTTTCATTGGGTTATCGTAGTCGTTAAGGTGAATGGGAGTGGATTGTGGGTTTTGGAGAAGATCAGGTGAGTTTAGGGTTGTTTTGGGGGGAAATGCATAGTTTTGGTGTTTTTTCTTCTGATCCAGTTTTTTCGGGGGAGTTTTTGACGTGTTTTGGGGTCTCCGTTGGGTTTTGTTGGGTTCTTGTTGGTCATTATGTTAAATAGGATTGGATTGTTGGTTTTGGACAACATCAGGTAGGTTTAAGGTTTTTTTGGGGATAAATCATGGCGTTTTGTCGTTTTTTAGGATCTGGGTTGATTTTGTTGTGGTTTTGAGGTGTTTTGGGGTCTTCATTGGGTTTCGTTTGGTTCTTATTGGTCATCATGGTGAATGGAAGTGAAATGTGGGATTTGGAGAAGATCAGGTGAGTTTAGGGTGGTTTTGGGGGGAAATTCATGTCTTTTTATTTTTTTTTTTCTTCACGTCTATTTCTTTTTTGGGGTGTTTTTGATGTGTTTTGTGGTCTCCGTTGGGTTTTGTTGGGTTTCCATTGGGTTTTCTCGTGGTTGGGAGTGTATTGTACATTTAGGAGAACATCAGGTAGGTTTAAGTTTTTTTGGGGGGGTTAAATCATGTTTTTTCTTCTGATTCGGTTCACTTTTGTGGTGTTTTTGACGTGTTTTGGGGTCTCCGTTGGGTTTCGTTGGGTTTTGCGTCGTCATCATGGTGGAAAAGTGTAAATTGTGGGTTTTTTGAGAACATCAGGTAGGTTTAAGTTTTTTTTAGGGCTGAAATCATGGCATTTTGGCATTTTTTAGGATCTGGGTTGATTTTGGTGTGGTTTTGAGGTGTTTTGGGGTCTTCATTGGGTTTCGTTTGGTTTTTATTGGTCATCATGGTGAATGGAAGTGAAATGTGGGATTTGGAGATGATCAGGTGAGTTTAGGGTGGTTTTGGGGGGAAATTCATTTTTTTTTTTTTTTTTTGTTTTTGTTTTTTTTTTCTTCACGTGTAGTTCTTTTTTGGTTTTTTTTTGACGTGATTTGTGTCTCCGTTGGGTTTCGTTGGGTTCTCGTTGGTTGTTAAGTTAAATTTGAGTGGATTGTGGGTTTTGGATAAGATTAGGTGAGTTTAGGGTGGTTTTGAGTTTGGATCCGTGCTTTTTGGGAATTTTCTTATAGTTTTGGGGCTGATCCCGTTCTTGTTTGGGGTGTTTTCGACGTGTTTTGGGATCTCCGTTAGGTTTCGTTGGGTTTTCCGTGGTCATCATGGTGGAAAAGTGTAAACTATGGGTTTCGGAGAATATCAGGTAGGTTTAGGGTGGTTTTGGGGTGGATCTATGGCTTTTGGGGTTTTCTTCTGTCATTTTGGGGGGTGATCCTGTTCTTTTCTGGGTTGTTTTTAGGTGTTTTGGGGTCTCTGTTGTGTTTCGTTGGGTTTTGCGTGGTCATCATGTTGGAAAAGGGTCAATTGTGGGTTTTGGAGAAGATCAGGTAGCTTTAGGGTGGTTTTGGGGTGGATCTATGGAATTTGGGCCTTTATTCTGTTTTTTGGTATGATCCTGTTCTTGTTTGGGGTGTTTTTATGTGTTTTGGGGTCTCCGTTGTGTTTTGTTGGGTATCCATTGGGTTTTCTCGTGGTTGGGAGTGGATTGTACATTTACAAGAACATCAGGCAGATTTAAGTTTTTTTGTGGGGTTAAATCACGTTTTTTCTTCTGATTCGGTTCACTTTTGGGATGTTTATGACGTGTTTTGGGGTCTCCGTTGGGTTTCGTTGGGTTCTCCGTGGTCATCATGGTGGAAACGGGAAAATTGTGTGTTTTTGAGAACATCAGGTAGGTGTAGGGTGGTTTTGGTGTGGATCTATGGTTTTGGGGTTTTTCTTTTGTTTTTGGGGGTTATCCTGTTCTTGGTTAGGGTGTTTTTGACGTGTTTTGTGTCTCCGTTGGGTTTCGTTGGGTTCTCGTTGGTCGTTAAGGTAAATGGGAGTGGATTGTGGGTTTTGGAGAAGATCAGGTGAGTTTAGGGTGGTTTTGAGTTTGGATCCGTGCTTTTTGGGAATTTTCTTTCAGTTTTGGGGGTGATCCCCTCTTTTTTTGGGGTGTTTTTGACGTGTTTTGTGGTCTCCGTTAGGTTTCGTTGGGTTTTCCGTGGTCATCATGGTGGAAAAGGGTAAATTGTGGGTTTTGGAGAACATCAGGTAGGTCTAGGGTGGTTTTGGTGTGGATCTGTTGTATTTGGGGTTTTCTTCCGTTTTTGGGGGTGATCACGTTCTTGTTTGCGGTGATTTTGACGTGTTTTGGGGTCTCCGTTGGGTTTCGTTTGGTTTTCCGTGGTCATCATGTCGGAAAAGGGTCAATTGTGGGTTTTGGAGAAGATCAGGTAGCTTTAGGGTGGTTTTGGGGTGGATCTATGGAATTTGGGCCTTTATTCTGTTTTTTGGGATGATCCTGTTCTTGGTTGGGTTGTTTTTGACGTGTTTTGGGGTCTCCAATGGGTTTCGTTCGGTTCTCGTTGGTCGTTAAGTTAAATGGGAATGGATTGTGGGTTTTGGAGAAGATCAGGTGAGTTTAGGGTTGTTTTGGGGGGAAATTCATAGTTTTTGGTGTTTTTTCTTCTAATCCCTTTCCTTTTTGGGGAATTTGTGACGTGTTTTGTGGTCTCCTTTGGGTTTCGTTGGATTCTCGTTGGTCGTTAAGGTAAATGGGAGTGGATTGTGGGTTTTGGAGAAGATCAGGTGAGTTTAGGGTGGTTTTTGGGGAAAATTCATTGTTTTTGGTGTTTTTTCTGCTGATCCCATTCTTTCTTGGGGTGTTTTTGACGTGTTTTGGGGTTTCCGTTGGGTTTCGTTGGGTTTTCCGTGGTCATCATGGTGGAAAAGGGTAAATTGTGGCTTTTGGAGAACATCAGGTAGGTTAAGGGGGAGTTTTGGGGCAGATTCATGGTTTTGTGTGTTTTCTTCTGTTTTTTTTTGGGTGGTCCCGTACTTTTTGGGGAAGTTTTTGAGGTTTTTGGGGGTCTCCATATGGTTTTGTTGGGTTCTCGTTGGTCGTCATGGTGGAAAAGTGTAAATTGTGGGTTTTGGAGAATATCAGGTAGGTTTAGGGTGGTTTTGGGGTGGATCTATGGTTTTGGAGGTTTTCTTTCATTTTTGGGGGTGATCCCATTCTTGTTTGGTGTGTTTTTGATGTGTTTTGGCGTCTCCGTTGGGTTTTAGTGTTGTTCTTGTTGGTCATCATGGTGAAAAAGGGTAAACTGTGGGTTTTGGAGAACATCAGGTAGGTTTAGGGGGACTTATGGGGTGGATCTATGGCTTTTGTGGTTTTCTTTCGTTTTTTTTGTGATCCTGTTCTTTTTTGCGGTGTTTTTGACTTGTTTTGGGGTCTCCGTTGGGTTTTGTTGGGTTTCCATTGGGTTTTCTTGTGATTGGGAGTGGATTGTACATTTAGGAGAACATCAGGTAGATTTAAGCGTTTTTGGGGGGGTTAAATCACGTTTTTTCTTCTGATCAAGTTCACTTTTGGGGTGTTTTTGACGTGTTTTGGTGTTTCCGTTGTGTTTCGTTGAGTTCCTAATGGATTTTATGGTGGTTGGGAGTGGACTTTGGGATTTGGAGAACATCAGGTAGGTTTAGGGTTTTTTTCCGATTGGATCCGTGTTTTTTGGGGATTTTCTTCCAGTTTTGGGGGTGATGCCGTTTTTTTTTGGGGTGTTTTTGACGTGTTTTGGGGTCTCCGTTGGGTTTTGTTTGGTTTTCCGTGGTCATCATGTTGGAAAAGGGTAAATTGTGGATTTTGGAGAACATCAGGTAGGTTTAGGGTGGTTTTTGGGTGGATCTATGGTTTTTGGGGGTTTTCTTCTGTTTTTTTTTTTTTTTTTTTTTTTTTTCTCCCAAGAACCATATAAATTACATGCAAAACATTGTACATAGACATTAATATCAAAATGCAATACACATCACGTGCACTTTAAGCTGGACTCTAGTATATGGCAAACACACCAGGTTACATATTGCTTTGAAACCACCATTTTTTTTTAATGTCATGCATACCACAGAATATTCAGTCTTTTGTTTTGTATTTGTCTGATTTTATACAAATATACCAGTGCTTATTATACTATTTACTGGAAAAGAACAAAAAAATCAGATCTGTGTGCCCTCTTCAAATCAAAATTTTGTTGTGAGAGCACTGGATAAATATATATACACACACCAACAAGTTTAGACATGCCGACGAGTTCTGCTAACAAGCTCGGGTTCTCTCCACAGGGACTTCCTCTGCTCTTGGAGAGAGCTGTCTTCACCCTTGCTTGGGCTGAAAGTCTTCTACCGGCTTGTGATCAGTGAAATCTTCTTTTTAAAAGTAACCCGAAAGAAAGTAACAAGTGAAAAATAATGAGGAACGAACATTTTTCCAGCTTTCTTCAGTTAATCAAATCAAGTTATCAGTCTCTCAAAGAGAGCAAAGCCTTGAAATCAGCTGTTACATGAACTAACTAAATATTAAAGTTCTGTAGAGCTGCCAGGAGCTTTGTCAGCAAGCGTTCTCTTCCACATCCTCAATAATATGACTTGGAGCACATCTGGAAGCCTGAAAACGGAGTCACTCCTTAAAAAAACACCTGATGATACATGCAAGTCAATAATCAACTATGGCTACAAATAACTTCTCTAGAACACAGTTAGGACGCATTAAACAGCACGTTCCAGGCCCTGTGGGTCTTCGATTTCACCTACCTGGACAACCTCAGCAAAGTTATCGATCTTCAAAGGCTTCCAGTTAACTGCTCCTGTAGGCCGAACCAAGACTGAATCCGTGAATTAATAATAAAGGGGTAGGAAGAATTTTCCTCCTCGCTTTGCCAAGGGAACCTCTCATCCACAATTCAAACATAGGATGTGCTTTTAAACAGCTTATAACTAAGAGAGGAAGCAAGTCCATTTGAATGCTCTCTCAGACTGGACGCAGCCCGGGTTAGTTAGCTCTTCAAAAAAATAAAAAACAAAAACCAAAACAAAACAAAAACAAAAAAAAACAGTGCATTTAGAGATGAACTCGTGATTCAAAGTGGCTGCAAAAATGAGGCTCCATCTTCCACAGCCGGACAATTTAACTTTTCTTTTTTTTTTTTTTAATTTAAAATTCAGCATGTTCCAATCTCTGGTCTTCAAGATTTCTTCACCTATTAAGAAAACACAAAAACCTTTCCCCGTCTTTATTACCTGTACAGCAAAAAACATACCAGTGCATCTAAATCCACAGATGTGCATACACATACACACATCTGTGTTTATACACACACGAGGAGGGAGTGAGACAAAGTTAGCGAGAGCGACAGTGAAAATCAGAATTTTTGCCTTTTCGACACAGAGAGCGCGTAAAAATTCTCTCATTTTGAGGGCACTAGAAAAAAATGGAGGCTCTACAAAAGATTTTGAGGAGTATGCCTTCTTTGTAACATGAGGGATCTGGGGGCCAGCACACAAATATGCATACGGATGTACATGCATACAGGATAAACATATCTATACACACAAGCGTGCACAGTATATGTTGTATGATCTCCATATCGAGAACAACTCGTAGCCCTGATCAGACACGTAGAGTTGCAATCAATTAACAGCAGCAAGACAGCAGATCAAGGGTACAGCAAGCTTTGAGAGGCAGGGGAATGCTCACTTTGCCAGTGGCATGGCTTCATGATACCAAGGATTTTGAATTAGTTTGATTTTTTGGAAGCAATTTGGTTTTTCTTTCTGCGCTGTAGCAAATACCACAGGTTTGCCATCACGTGCTGTTCCCTAATCCATATATCCATTATATCCATCATCATCCATTGCTGCAGGATCATGAAAGGTTAGAGAAGACGACTTAGGTCCAATTTAACAGCCAATGATTTTTCGATGAGCAGAGCTGCAACAGATTTTATTTAGCCACAAGCATTTTTTTTTCTTTTTTTCTGATATGAAGTCAGAAATTTTGATTATTTTTTTTTTTTTTAAAAGACACTAAATGTCACAAAACCTGCAACCAGACCAGATAAAGTTAAATTTAGAGTGATTCTGAATCCTTTCATTAAAACGCTGCACATTTCTGTGCAAATTATTTCTGACTCTTCTGGACAAAAGTGGATGAAATAGTTCTTACAAATGAATAATAAAAGGTTGGAAGCTTTTACTCACACAAACACTAGTGAATTTTCCAGGAAATATTGTTTTGGCAGGGAATTTTCCCAAATCTAAAATAAAGAGAGGAAAAGTTGGGTTCTCATATTAGTTACTGCTTTTGACTGCTGGACAAAGGGAATCAAAACAGTAGTTAAGTGCAAGGTTTCCTTCTCTTCTTTAGTATGGATAGGAATCGTCACTTCGGACCTTTAGCACCTTCAGAAACACACCCAGTGCCATGCAGGTTCCTCTGCAGCTACTTCTAACAATTACTGGTGCTCCTTAGCATGGAAGTTTGACTCAAAACACTCTCCAGATTTAGCTCTTTTGACTGCCCAAGGAGCTCATCATTTTGCTTGTTGCCTTCCATTTTCCTGAACAGACCGGGAACGCTGTTCAGAATCTGAATGGATCTGGTCTAAGGAATGGGAAGAAAGCAAAACCAAGGATTAAATTCCAAAAAAGCAGTCTCATTTTAAAAAGGACCTCAAAAGCTTTTTTTTTTTTTTAAACTGACATCTGCTAACAGAGCAATCCAAGCGCTAAACCAACTGAAGTTGCCCCTGAAAGCCTGAATAAAACTGAGTAACTCTGGTGTACTCAGCAGGTCTGTAATAGAAGTTGGTAAGGGTTTTAGATTTCTTTTTTTTTGCTCCAGGGTGCTGGTGAAATTTTTGCATTAAGAGATTTTGAACCTTTTGTACCAAAGAATTAGAGATGCGCTACAGTGCCAGTAGCTGGGGGTCTGGAAATACACACCAACAAGTGTCATAAGCTTTGCCTTTGCTGAAGGAAGATGAATAGTACAAAGAAAATCTGTCTAGTTTGTTTTACAGGCTTGTCTTTCTCAGTACGGAACAAACTGACCTCCCTGGTCTAACTTTGCAGTTGCCTATTCTGCCTTTGTCCTGCAGAGAAGAGCAAGAAAGGAACAAATCTATTTTTGCACCCCAGAAACGCATTAGAGGAGGATTATCACACCCACCTAAGGGTACTTCCTTGTTTGTTTATAAAGCACAAAGCATTTCTCTTGGACAGTCTCTGTTGCTGGCCTGTTTTGTGCCTTCCATTTATAATAAAGATATTAAGATGCTTACCCCTTGCTTGTTTTTTTGTTTGTTTGTTTGTTTGTTTTTGTTTTTTTTTTTAAAGAACAGTGGAAGTGGAGAGTCGGATGACAAGCAAGAACAAACACTAGAAACTCCTTGTTCTGCCCCTGCTTTTTAATCACCCAGCATCACCCCGGCTGCAAAACAGCCTCTGCTGATTTACCTGCTTGTTAAAGCACCCCACAGGCTGCAAGTGCGGTGTGCTAGGTGTCAAGTTATATTTAACGGTGCACACGTAACCATTCATCTTCCCACAGTCGAAGCACAGAACAGCCTCTTGCTAACACAACTCATCCCTGCTGCTGCAAGAAACCTCATGGCCTGCAGGAAAACCTCAAGCTAAGAGTTCCAAAGCAAAAGCAGAAAACGCATCATTTGTACTCTTTCTATTTGAGGGAATTCTAGCTGCTAAACGCTGCCTACATCTGAGGGCACATTCTGAGGCTGCCGGGAAGGACACTCAACACCCACTGAAAGCAGGAGTGCAAAGATGCCAGCCAAGAAGGCAAAGGTTAGAGCTGAACGCTGCCTCAGCTTCCTCCAGCAGCCAGCTGGGGGTCACCTTTCACCACGCTCTCTGAGACTCGGAGCCCCGAGTTACCGCAGCCACCACGTACAGCTGCTCCTTGCTGGCCCAAACTATTTGAAGAGTCTTCAAACTTCAGGGACCTGTTTTATGACAGCCTCAAGATCAAATTCATCTGCTCCTGAAGGCGCTGATCGTCCTGCTGTTTCTGTAGCTGTCAAAGAACAATCCTGAACTGAGGCACTCGTCTGATCAAACAGTGCTTCGGCACAGATTTGTCTTTAGCTTGACACATCAAGGTGAAGAGGAATCGATTCTTGCAAGCAACCTCTCAAGCAGGGATCTAATAAGGTGACCAAAACGACAGATCTGTTGTGCAGATCTGAGCACGTCACTCTGCAGGGAATCACTTTCAAGCCTAAGATGTTTCACCCATCTCCCTGTCCCAGAGCGACACAAGGAAAGCTCTTAAGCAATTGCTAGCCTCTTCTCAGTGCTCACGAGTCCCAAATCACTAATTTTACAATATATAAACCATGGCAGCTGGCACCTAGTTGGCACACGGTGACACTGCACACGTTGGCAGTGTCGTCAGGAGCTGGAAAGTCAGGGGTGAGGGGGTTAAGGGAAAACCACACATCAGTTTAGCAACTTGGCTCCCGTAGGATACTTCCTACGGCAGGAGTTTTAGCAAAGTCCCTCCCTCAGAGGGACCTGCTGGCTAATTAAAACGGGACTTCTGCTGGAGCAGTCAGAAGGCAGCAGGGTATCAGGAGATATCCAGTGGGCATCACCGTCAGTCTGTGGCAGTTTGGGGTCCAGGTATCAGTGGTTATGCGTGGTTTTCTCTGCTTCACTTTCTCCAAAGCTGTGAAAAAATAGTTCTTTTACAGCACTGTACAGTCACACGTTACGGATGGAACCAGCTGCATCAACTTCCAGTACGACGGTGTTGGAAAAAGGTGCCTTTGGTGGTCAGGAGCACAGCAGCTCTGGTGGCACGACTGCAACGCACACAGGTGTAGGCAGCACCTGCAGTTCCCAAACCCTTAACCTGTTTTTAGAGAGCACCAATTTTTTAAGTAGTGCTTTTCCCTTAATCCATGACCCCTTCTTTCCTTTATTTCTATCGGGTGGCTCTCCTCCATTTTCCTCCTCAGTGTCTGAGCAGACACTGGGAATCGTTTCCGGAGGAAGGGCACTGCTGAAGCTCCTCCATCTACTCTCCGAGAAAAGAGAGTATGTTAAAGAATACATCTTTCCTTTCTTTTCCCTTTTTTAAATACAATTTCTGAAATCAACGCTGCGGCCTGGCAGCAAATACCTACGGGACTAAAGATGATTCCTCATCCTCACTCTAACGTTGTAGTTAACCTCCCAACGAACCCATCTCCCCAGGAAGTGGCCATTTGAGATGGGAAGGGGCAGAGCAAGAGGAAGCTCTCCTTAGCCTAGCTCTTCCCCCAACACCACCTCGCCACCCAGCACCAAATTCAACTCACCTGCTCCGCCCGATCACTCGAACGGGCGTCCGACGCTGGCACACGCCGCAGCGGTGGTTCTGACGTGCCTTAAATCACCTCTCCGCAGAATATCTCGGGTCTGTACGCTCAAATAACGCAGTATTTGAGAAATAACGCCCAGAGCTCACACTCTGAGTGCAGCCCAACAGCACCCAAGCACCGGTAGGCTAAACATTCCGAACCTGGCAACAAGGCTGACCCAAGCAACAGCACGGAACCCTTCTGCACCTTCAGCGTGGACATCAGCGTAAGGAAACACAGACCTCCTCGATCCAAATTTTAAGCGAGAAACGCAAAAGGTCACCCAACTGGCTTGTTTTCAGCAAGCTAAAGGAGAAATTAAGGCGACAACCGGGTGCATCCAGAGTTAGTCAGATCCTGAAGGCAGTTCCTTGGGGGAACGGAGGAGCAACGCGCCAGATGAGGGCTGCCTTACAGCGCACTCCTTAGAGGCACTGCTACGGAAGGAAGGCAGAAGGTTGGAACTCGAAAGAACTCGCAAGGCGCCCGTTAAGGGGGAAATCTTTCATTTTTTTCTCACCAGAACCTCCCCTCTCCCCCACACCCCCCCCCATGAAGGCAGCCCGGGGACTCTTTGCTTCCTTAGGGAGAGGGCAGGGACGGGGCAGGGTGGTGGGACAGATGGCCAGAGGGTCGGATGGACGGGCAGACAGCCGGACAGAGGGCCCAGCAAGGCCTGACGAAGGGCTCAGGAGCGGGAGGGAAGGGCAGGGCGAGGGGAAGGGCGGCCCCGGGCCTGACAGGAGACCTTGGGCCTAACCCCGGGCAGCAGCTCCGCGTCTCACAGGGCCCAGAAGGGGCTGATACAGGGGGAGGGCACACCCCAGCCCCCAGGCCTGCCTCCAGGCCCTGCGGCCTTCACCCCCCCCCCTCCCCTCAGGCACCCCGACCCACAGGGCCCGCGACACAGCCTGCTCCCCCTCAGGGCAGCAGAGGGGAGCCTGGCCGGGCAGGAGGCCTTTCCCCTGCCCCCTGCTGGTCTATGAAGGGCTCTAGTTACCGGCGAGCAGGGATTTTTACTGATGGTGGCCGGACAACAAAGACTACTTATTAGAGAAGTACAATTCTTTTTTTCCTTGTGATAACTTTTCTTGACCAAAAAACACGATTGTGAATGAGGGAAAATGAAAGATGTAATATGGGGACGTGCGGATACTCACGATGATGCAGCCTTCTATCCGCATGTTCGCTGCGCTGCTGGGATAGCAGCTGCGGGAGCCTGGCAGCAGAGGGCAGTGAAGCCAAGCAGCTGGGATCCTTCTCTGGGGAAGGGGGCACTGAGAAAGCGCTTGCAAACGGGGCACAAGCCCTCAGCCTCTGCAGGCGGCGCCTGTCAGGCGTGAAGGAAAGGGATCCCTTCACGGAAGATGCTGTGGGCTTGCTGAGGCTCGAAGAACAGACGGTGCTGGCTGCTACCAGCGTGCTGCAGCAGCGGCAAGACAGAGCCGTGGTGGTTTTCCTCAGCTGGGCAGCTGAGCTCCAGCACAAGCGCTCTCTCCCTGCCCCTCCTCCAATGCCAAGGGGAGAAAAGAGGCTGGCAAGGGCTCAAGGGCTGCCAGAAGGATAGGGAGATCACTCCACAAGGAGCGTCACGGGCAAAGCAGGCTCAGCACAGCCTGTTCCAGTCCAGCCCGGGGCCTGCTCCTGCGGGGGCTCTCCACAGGCCGCGGCCTCCTCCAGGCCACAGCCACGTGCTCCACCGGGGGCTCCTCCAGCCAGAGGGGGGCTGCAGCGTAGAGATCTGCTCCACGGGGGACCCATGGGCTGCAGGGGGACAGCCTGCTCCACCAGGGACCTCTCCCTGCACAGGCCGCAGGGGAACTGCTGCTGTGAGCCTGGAGCACCTCCTGCCTCCTGCTGCACAGACCTTGGGGGCTGCACAGAGCTTTCTCACTCCTCCCTGAGCCAGACGCTGCTGGGCAGCAGCTTTTGTTCCCTTTCTTAGATGGGATCTCCCCCAGGCGCAAACATCATCCTTTTGCTCTGCATTCTGGGCAGCAGCGGGTGGGTCCCTCCTGGAAGGAGCCTCCTGGAAGCGGCCCTGAGCTCCCATGGGGCAGCTGCTGCATTCTCCTCACAGAGGACACCCCTGCAGCCCCCCGCTCCCACAGCCTGGCCACGCAAACCCAAGCCAAGACACCGAGCGAGCCTCCCTGATTGCCAGGCAGCAGCTGGCTCAGCCTGGGACCCCAGGCCAGTGCCCACAAGACTCTCCTGGGCCTTGAAAAGCAAGCCTTGTGGGGACGGAGCACCCACAAAGAACAGACTCACACAACAGGACTCCTTGCCAAGACTGCCTCACAGACACCTGGGCCTTGAGCGGGTAGCTCACCTTGAGCGAGCTCATTTCCTTCCCAGTAGCTGAAATGTGCCGTTTTGGGGGCATTTGGGGGCTACAGCGTGCTGCTGAGAGGGATGTTGGAGCTCCTGCAGGGCAGTGCTTCCACTAAGGCAAGGCCTTTTCTGCATCTTCTACTGCCCTGCAAGCGAGGATGCTTGGGGCACACAAGAAGCTGGCAGGGGACACAGCTGCAGGGATTGCAGGGATTCCTAAAGTCATAGCCAAATACAAGAAAGACAGGAGGACGTGATGCTTCCGAGAGAAAGGAGCTCGCTTTGGGGTACAAATCCGTCCCTTTTTCAGAGAAGGAAGAGATGCTGTGCATTTCTCTCGTCCCCCTCAGACAGCCACTGGGTGACGATGGTGCCAAGTGTCTTGAAAGAGACCTTGCTTTCTCAGGCCCAGGTGTCCAGCTGCACACCAAGGCCATCCCTGGCTTCCAGGCGCAGTTGCCAGGCCCAAGGCCGAGCTCCCCTGCGAACCCCCAGCCCAGCAGACCTTGCTCCTGGCATTGTGGAGCAGCCATTTCACGGCAGCCTTTCCTCCTGGCAGTCAGCTGAGCACCGAGAGCTCTGCCACCAGGATGCCTGAGAGTCGTGGCAGCTCAGCAGAGAGTCACTGTCAGCCTTGGAGCTCACAAAGGTGGGTGGCCACAAGTGCCCTGAGTGTCCAGCTCGCATTGAGGACTGCTGTGGCACTCAAATTGTCACCTGTTTGCTGCAATGCTGGGATACCTGCTCTGGTAGCCTGGCATCAGAGGGCAGGGAAGCCAAGCAGCTGGGATCCTTCTCTGAGGCAGGGGACACTGAGAGTGGAAATGGAAATGGGGCACAAGCCCTCCGCCTCTCAAAGGAACCCTTCAGATGTTTAGGTATAGTAAACTTATGTATATCTGTGTGACTCTAGACCACAACATGTTAGTGTTCTGGTTTGTCCACTGCTTTGTTGTGGGGGCTTTGAGTTGGCCTCTACTCTTTAGGTGAATGCTGACTTCATATCTATGGTGCACTTTATTCTTAAAATGGGAAGTTTCTACCAATTTCCTGTCCAAAGTTCCTCATAAGCCAACTGCAATCATCATTTCAGATGTATCTCCCAACTTACACATTTCCTAATTTTCCTTGATATTTACTCAAGAAATGCATTTTCACAGAGACATCATATTTTTCTCTCAACTGGCATCTGGCTGAGCAGAATGATGTCACAGAATCACAGAATCACAGAATTTTCTAGGTTGGAAGAGACCTCAAGATCATCGAGTCCAACCTCTGACCTAACGCTAACAGTCCCCACTAAACCATTTCCCTAAGCTCTACATCTAAATGTCTTTTGAAGACTTCCAGGGATGGTGACTCCACCACTTCCCTGGGCAGCCTGTTCCAGTGCCTCACAACCCTTTCAGTGAAGAAGTTCTTCCTAACATCTAACCTAAAACTCCCCTGGCTCAACTTAAGCCCATTCCCCCTCGTCCTGTCACCAGGCACGTGGGAGAACAGGCCAACCCCCACCTCGCTACAGCCTCCCTTGAGGTACCCATAGAGAGCGATAAGGTCGCCCCTGAGCCTCCTCTTCTCCAGGCTGAACAAGCCCAGCTCCCTCAGCCGCTCCTCGTAGGACTTGTTCTCCAGGCCCCTCACCAGCTTCGTCGCCCTTCTCTGCACCCGCTCAAGCACCTCCATGTCCTTCTTGTAGCGAGGGGCCCAAAACTGAACACAGTACTCGAGGTGCGGCCTCACCAGAGCTGAGTACAGGGGGACGATCACCTCCCTAGCCCTGCTGGTCACACTGTTCCTGATACAAGCCAGGATGTTCTTGGCCTTCTTGGCCACCTGAGCACACTGCTGGCTCATATTCAGCCGACTATCCACCATCACTCCCAGGTCCTTCTCTGCCTGGCAGCTCTCCAACCATTCCTCTCCCAGCCTGTAGCTCTGCTTGGGGTTATTGCGCCCCAGGTGCAGGACCCGGCACTTGGCCTTGTTGAACTTCATGCAGTTGACCTCAGCCCATCGGTGCAGCCTATCCAGATCTTCCTGCAGAGCTTTCCTACCCTCAAGCAGATCGACACACGCACCTAACTTGGTGTCATCTGCGAACTTACTGAGGGTGGACTCGATGCCCTCGTCCAGATCATCGATGAAGATATTAAAGAGGACGGGCCCCAGCACTGAGCCCTGGGGGACGCCACTAGTGACTGGCCTCCAACTGGACTTGGCTCCATTCACCACGACTCTTTGGGCCCGGCTATCCAGCCAGTTTCTAACCCAACGAAGCGTGCGCCAGTCCAAGCCAAGAGCAGCCAGTTTCTTGAGGAGAATGCTGTGGGAGACGGTGTCAAAAGCCTTGCTGAAGTCAAGGTAGACCACATGCACAGCCTTTCCCTCGTCCACCCAGCGCGTCACTTTGTCATAGAAGGAGATCAGGTTCGTCAGGCATGTCCTTTAATTCCCTTCCACACAATAGGCAACTTGTTCCTTCTGTCTTGTGAACACTTCCTCCTAAGTTCAATGTGAATACACGTGGCAGAATTTTGCCTCATGTCTTAGATGTGTGGCAGGGCTGCCCTGTCAGGTGTATTTATACTGGAGGAAAAAAAAAAAAAAAAAAAAAAAAAAAAAAAAAAAAAACACCCTTTTTTGAGAATCTCTAAGCATGGCTCTGCTTTGTATTATCAAATGTCACTTCACCTGAACCATTTCAATCACAAGGGATATCCTTCTGTCAGGCTCGGTAGTACTTCCCAACTTTATGTCACCTGGAAATCTCAAAGCTCATATGTAATTTTTAGTCTTCGGCCACCATGTCCATACTGAACATACCTAAATTTGAAGTCATCTCTGCTCTGAATAGGAGGTTGGGTTTTCAGAGGTCCCTTCCAGCCTACATTTCTCCATGAGTCTTTGCCTTCTTAGCAGCTGCAGTTTCAGAACTGTCTCCGAGAATCACTACAGGGAACCTCTCCTTTGCCAGTAATTCCCTCTTCGAACAGTGTGAACAATTGCAAACTCCCTTGATTCACTTGCAGCCCCAAAGCCCAAATCCATAGATAATGTGTCACAGAAAGCTCACAGAAAAGTGAAAGCTCACAGAAAGTGAAATAGATATAGTTCATCCCCTGTGTAGGGGAGCACTGGTCCTACAAAGGCAAGCTACTAAATTCTCTGGAAACAAATTAGCTTTAATAAATTATCTTGTAAATTCCACATTACCCGCTACTTCCCTAGTCTTATCTCTTCTTGCTACAAAACTTTGCCCAGCGTTGATGTCAAACTAACAGGCCTGCACTTGTCTGGATCACTCTTTACATTCTCCTGGACAGAGGTATATTTGTTACTCTCCCATTCTGGGGACTATCCCTGATTTGCACAATTGTGATGTATTTTTCCTACTTGAGTTGTTGTTCTGTGTGCCAATGCTGTTAATAGGCTAGGTAGATATCAGCTTGTCATTTTTCACTTGAATCACTGTAGATTTTTATTTCACCTCAGATGATGTTGTGCCTAGTGCCCTACCCTCATTTGCAATGGGAATCCTGTCACTGCCCTTAATAGCACATTTTTGTTGCTGTTAGATGCAGGAAATAAGATTTGCAGCATTTGAGACATCATTAACATTTGATCTATTTTTGCCTCGAGTATGCAACTGTCCTAATTTGTTCACTTTGTTCCCTCTGGTTTCTGTGGCTTAAGTATCATTTACTATTATTGTTTAATTTCCTACGTGAAGGAGGTTTTGGGTCATTCGAACTTTATTTTTGCAGTTTTTAACCTCTGAAATGTACCTTTTCTCATTGCTTTTTTCCCATCTGAATTTTGAATTTTAACTCTGCCTTCTCTGCACTCCAGTCCCAGAGATGCTTAGTCAGACTCAATTATTCATTTCCTTAGATTTCAAAGTTTGCATTTGTAAGCCTCAAAAATTTCATTTTAAGCCTGGTTTTGTTTTATGTTTTGTTTTATCAGTTTTATGGTATGATAAGCTTTTGCTTCCACTGAAGGGTAGAAGTCATTATGAATAGTGCCAACAAAACAGAAACATAACAATGAAAATGATATTTGAATTCAGAATAGGTATTTAAAAAGTTCACCTTCTCCAGCACAAATGGGGAAAGTAAAATAAATAAATAAATAAATAGAGCAGTCCTAAATCATCAAAACTGGCCAAAGAATTAGAAGAAGCACTATTTTTCCAAGGCTGCAATGTTTTCCATTCATCTCACTGGGCCAGCAGAGCACTAGAGAGCTGGATGCACTGAAGTCCTGGCTCATACCCTAAATGACCTGCAGGAAGATCTTCTTATCTCTGTCCCCCCGTTTCTCCTTTCAATCTCTGTGTTGTCTGTTTGTATCACTAGCTATCAAAGCGCTACTGAGATATGCACGTGCAGCACCCAGCACAACCTTGTTTCAGGCTCCAGTGGGACCTTTAGGCATTACCATCCTATAAACAAGTAACAGTGATAGTGAGTGTAATTACAGTCATCAAACTATTCCAGCTCCACATCATTAGCCATGCCCTGAGCTAAATAACATTTTAATCAGTTTGATATGTCATCTGTGGCTTTCTTCACTGTCACTTGCAATCCAGCAAACTCCTTCCTTCATGTTTCTAGATTAGACAGAGGGTTCTTAACTGCAGACATCCACTTCCCTGTTCAGGAAGCAGTGAGACCTTTCATCTTCACCCAGAATTAAGATGATATCCAAGCATCATGAGACACAGCGCGTATGTCTCCTAGGCCCATCCCATAAGAGCAGGACATTTACCTCACATGAGGAGAAGACTTAATGCAGAGGCAAAGCAAGATACTCGGTGTCAAAGCCATGTCTGGATGATCATTAAAGACAGATCAAAATTACCCAGTACAGGAGGAAAATCTATCATTTGAAGAAGATTATGGTCTCTGATTATTAGTTTCAAAATTAGTTTTTTCTTTGGATTTCCTCTGAACTTAAACTTAGTTTGGAATGCCTTTGGTTTTGAATAGTTCTGAAATTGTATTACTTCTCCTAAGTAAGTTGATAGTCTGTTCTATTTACGTGAAATTCAAATAATATTGTGAAGGATCTGCCATCACTTTTACTGTGTGCCAGGCTGAGAGCCTTCCTGTACTTAAAGGCAACCTATAGGAAAGCTGGGGAGGGGGTCTTTATCAGGGCCTGGAGTGACAGGACATGGAGTAATAGCTTTACACTGAAAAGTTAGATTTCTAGTATATGTTAGGAAGAAAATCTTTAGTGATAGTACTTCACATCCAGCCACTCCAGCCCCTGGCATGTTCCCTGCAGCCACTCCAAGCCTGGCACAGGCCCTACAGCTGGCTCCGGGGACGACCCCGTTGCTGTCTCAGGCACCAATACACACAAGGGGAAGGAATGCATGCAGAAGTCATCTCGTTTCGGAAGGGCAGAAAGTCCTCCCAAGAAGGGGAAGGAGCAAGAGGAAGGCGAGGCAGCCTACCCCAAGGTAGGGCCATCCCAGAGCACAGGAGGCTGTTGGAAAGGAGAGCAGAGAGAAAAGCAGCAGGAAGCAGGTGATCCCAATCCCTGGGCGAGCTGCGACCAATGGGACAAGATTGCAGCTGTCCTCCAGGCG
Organism: Netta rufina; assembly: GCF_964035555.1. Classification (NCBI taxonomy): domain Eukaryota; kingdom Metazoa; phylum Chordata; class Aves; order Anseriformes; family Anatidae; genus Netta; species Netta rufina. Next base: position 578,824 of record NC_140158.1, on the reverse strand, counting down.
AGCACATTGTCAGCTGGCTGCTGCGCTGCTGGGATAGCAGCTGCGGGAGCCTGGCAGCAGAGGGCAGGGAAGCCAAGCAGCTGGGATCCTTCTCTGGGGAAGGGGGCACTGAGAAAGCGCTTGCAAACGGGGAACAAGCTCTCAGCCTCTGCAGGCGGTGCCTGTCAGGCGTGAAGGTAAGGGATCCCTTCACGGAAGATGCTGTGGGCTTGCTGAGGCTCGAAGAACAGACGGTGCTGGCTGCTACCAGCGTGCTGCAGCAGCGGCAAGACAGAGCTGTGGTGGTTTTCCTCAGCTGGGCAGCTGAGCTCCAGCACAAGCGCTCTCTCCCTGCCCCTCCTCCAACGCCAAGGGGAGAAAAGAGGCTGGCAAGGGCTCAAGGGCTGCCAGAAGGACAGGAAGATCACTCCACAAGGAGCGTCACGGGCAAAGCAGGTTCAGCACAGCCTGTTCCAGTCCAGTCCGGGGCCTGCTCCTGCGGGGGCTCTCCACAGGCTGCGGCCTCCTCCAGGCCACAGCCACGTGCTCCACCGGGGGCTCCTCCAGCCAGAGGGGGGCTGCAGCGTAGAGATCTGCTCCACGGGGGACCCATGGGCTGCAGGGGGACAGCCTGCTCCACCAGGGGCACAGCCTGCTCCACCAGGGGCCTCTCCCTGCACAGGCCGCAGGGGAACTGCTGCTGTGAGCCTGGAGCACCTCCTGCCTCCTGCTGCACGGACCTTGGGGGCTGCACAGAGCTTTCTCACTCCTCCCTGAGCCAGACGCTGCTGGGCAGCAGCTTTTGTTCCCTTTCTTAGATGCAAGATCTTCTTAAATTCAGTCCAGCCAAGTAGGAAAAGTAAATGTGGACAGCTGTATCTTGGCAAAGAAGATAGTAGGGAGCAAGGAGGTTCAGCAGTCAAGATGGAAGGTGATGCCATGAGGCTTACAGGGTAGTAATGTTCTAGTGAAACCCAGCCTTCCTAAAGAAACCTGCCTGACTACTTGATGTGAATAACAGACTCTGTTCAGCTCTTTCCTAACATAGAAATGGTGCTGACTGCTTCTTCAGAGTAACAGAAGTTAGTGATACTACTGAAATAGTTGTGGTTCAGATGTAGATCTGATTTCTCCTAAGCACACTGAATTCACAACTGTTGATCCTCCAGAGGAGGCTTTGCAATTGAACACCTGGAGAATAGGTAAATTTCCCGCTGTTGTTCTCCTCTCCTCTTGTTTTGTTTTGTTTTGTTTTGTTTTGTTTTGTTCCTAGTAGCATAGGCTTAAGACTCTGAAGAAACAGGCTGCTTTTTTTCATTTCCAGCACTGGCTGTTTCTCCTGAGCCCCGCCTTCTATTTTTGCAGTCATAGGATACGTGAATGTAAATTCATGGAGAGAGGTAGAAAACTCTTTCAACTGGTGTTTTTTCGGCTATGTGGGGAGAACAAATAGAGTGGCTTTGAATATTCTGGCTCTTATTCAGAGCGGCATGTGGAGGGAGACAGATGCGTTTGCTTTTTTAGTGCAATGGCTTCAGAAGCAAGAGGGGAAAAAGCACTTTCTCTGGGAGCTGAAGAAGGTGTCCTAATCACAGGAGAGGTTTCTAAATGGCATATCTTTGCGAGGGTTCCTGTAGTTCGGAGGTTTTTGTTTGTTTGTTCGACGTTGGAAGGTTTTACTCTTAATATTCAGGTCCTTCAGCAGAAGTGAGAAATGTGATTTTATTTTGTGCAGTGTCGTGGACCCTCCGAAATCTCCTGGGAATGATGAATACCTCGCCCAGTACCAATGTGATGACGGTGGAGACAAGGAGAAACCAAGAAGATCAAAAGAACGTGACCTCATTTCAAAAGAAACCGTTTTGTACGGCAAAGAGTCTTGTGAGCCTGGTGAGAAATTGCGGCATACTTCCTCTCTCAAGTCTGACACTGAATGTAGCTCTAAAAACCTTTCCTCCTCAGCTGTTACAGAGAGATGCCAAGACACAAAGGACAAGACTAAAACCACTGAGAAAGAGCATTACCGAAGAAAGAGGGAACATGCTCCTAGTGAAGAGAAGGAGAGTCAAAAAGCAGGTCCTTCCAGCAAGAGAAGGGTAAAGTTGAATACAAAGAATACAAACTTGAGCTCCTGATTGGCTTCATGCTGAACTCTGTGCTGTTCTTGTCCTAATCTTGGTCTCTCCATAGATAATATGGTTTAAATCCAAATAGAATCGTGCGATGAGGAAGATCTCACTGCAACAAATTCAACATCTAAAATCAAAGTTGACATTTTCCGTGATTTTCTTCCTGAGCAGAAGTGTGCAGTACTCCTTTTATATTAATGTAGAGATTATTTCAAACAGTCTTGAAGTGCTTGATGACTTAACAGTCTGCAGATTTATTATCAAATCAAAAAAAACCCGACTTGGTAGACTATTTTTTTCCCAGTTTTGAATGACCACTAGGAAGAAGGTTATTCCGGCATCAGAAAAGTCATGTGGAATGTAACAAAATTTACTGAACCAGTAAGTAAAAATTATATTTTTCTATTAGTTCCATTGTTTCAACTCTTCAGACGCTTATGGATGGCATAGATAACAGAGGGGAGATCGTGGTAATCGGAGCTACCAACAGACTGGATTCTATAGATCCTGCTTTACGAAGACCAGGACACTTTGGCAGACAGTTCCTCTTCAACTTGCCAAATTAAGAGGTGAGAACTTAAATTCAACGTTAGTGCTACCATGGCAAAGTCCAACTTTATAGGAAAAAAAAATAATTGACAACTTGAACAAAAGAGTGACACGTGGAGACACTGCGTTGTTCCATGGAGGGCAAATCTGGTACTGGATATATATGGTCAGGATGATACCACCAAGTAGTTAGTTCTGTAATCAAACCTTTCATTCCCAAAGTTGTACCTGTTTGCTTAATTATTTAGTCCACTTGGGTGTTTTCATCATGAAGTTGTGTTTTTGGTCTCAATCCTTCACTTATGAGTGAATAGGGGACGTGTTTGCATTTGATTGTGCCCCGGATCAGTGGTAGTAGTTTGAGTCATAATTCTTTTCTTCTTTATAGTAATTGTAGCAATTGGAAGCATTGTGCCAGAAGTGCTTTCTGTGAATTTACTGACTGGAAAGCAAATGTGATGAAGTAATGAGACTGTCCCAATGAAAGCTTGCTAAGTTTTAGAGAAGTTTTTTGGACAGCAAAGAAATGTTTCTGGATAAATTTTTCATTACAGTATTTTCCTCTGGGTCCTTAGGTCTCGTAGTTTGGAAACTTGTTATTGAAGCTATAAATGCCTTTTCTTTCATTGTAGGTTCCTAGAAAAAGTTCAGTATAACAAATAAGAAATATTCAATTTCCTGGTTGACAATGCAGAGTGTATATTAAATAACTGTAAAATACTTGAAAGTTGAGCAAGTAAGAAAAGTGTATTAATAGATGAGGGGTTTTGAGGGAGGACTGTTTTGTTTTTTGTTGTTTGTTTGTTTGCCTTTTGGTTTGTTTGTTTCTTGTTGGTATTTTTAAGGAAAACTTGGGACAAGCTAAAATGCAATGATTTTGCTTCCAGGCTAGAAAAGAAATTTTCAAGATTCATACTCGTGACTGGACCCCTCAGCCACCGGACATGTTGCTTGATGAACTAGCTGAGAAATGCATTGGTAAGACTGAAACAGAAACGGATTCTTGCTTGTGACCAAGTTGTAAAGAACCTTAGCTTGTACCAGGCAGTACCCATGCTCTTGTGCCTTACTGCACAACTAGTCAACGAGGCAGCTGGCACGCCTTCATAGCAATCTGAGTGAGATGCTTTCATCTATTTACTCTTTGTTATCGTTCCTCTTGTTGTCTGAGAACATTAAATGGTTCTGGGGCATCTTCCTCAAGAGTATAGTTTTTGATGAGGAGTCTGCTTCAGCTGCATAAGCGCAGGATATCAGGCAGTGAGCAGCATGAAACATCCCTGCAGAGCGGTAGCACTTTGAATTCCCTGTTAAGCTGTTTGGTTTTGGCATTACAAATTCTTTAAATGTTGCATGTTGTAAACCTGGGCCTTGACTGATGTAACGTTTGATTTTTGTTAGGATACTGTGGTGAAGATATCAAATCCCTCTGTACTGAAGCTGCGCTGTGCTCTCTACACCGATGCTATCCTCAGATTTATGCAAGTAGGGAGAAGTTGCTACTAGACGTTAATTCTATTAAAATAAAAGCAAAGGACTTTTTCATGGCTATGAAGAAGGTTGTTCCAGCTTCAAACCGGATCAAGGCTTCAACCGTATAAGCACTATCACCCATTTTCAAGCCACTTTTTCAAAGATCAGTAGAGAATATTTTACAAGTTGTGCAGAAGATCTTCCCGCATGCACAGCTTGCGCTAAAGAAGGACCGACAGCAAGGTATAACCACAGCATCCACTTCTTTATAATTCTGCTAAAGCAAAAACTTGTGGTTTGTGCGATCAACTTAAACCTTTCAGACATAATGGTGGTAGAATTTTATTATTTCCATGTGCATGTCTTTTTTTTGTGCAAGTCTGGAGTACAACGCATAGGTTTTATTGTGGATTCGAAACTGAAATGACAAATGGAAGCTCTGAATGACTCAAAACACAGTAAAGGACGATGCGTTCTCTACTGAAGCATGCTGCTTCTGACGGCAGCTAAGATAATTAGCATTTGTAGAGGTTGACTTGAGGTTTGAAGTATAAGGCACCTATTTTTCTTTGAAAAATCAAAACTCAGATATTTGGAGGGGAAGCATTTCTAGGTCAATGTTTCTAATTCCTTTCTGAAGAATGTCAGGACCAGGATACAAGTATAACTGGTCTAAGCTAAATATTGTTTTAGCTATCATCATTTTTAACCAGTCTCCTAATTTAAATGTTTGTGGATCGTATTATACACGTGAGATCAATTAGCATTGATATTTACTAGATGAATGGAATTCTGTGGCCATCACATCCTTTATCCCCGTGCTTTCATTGTGGGAACCTCCTCCAGAAAGAAATGGTCTTGTTTGTTTTTGTTTTATTTTAGCTATTTAGCAACTGCAGAAATTGTTCGTAATCTCCTTTATTCTAAGGGGGAGAAAAAAATCACCAAGAGTAGCGTACCTTATATGTACACATCAGTGGGACTTAGTACAGCTCTGTAGGGCCTTGTGCCATCTCCTTAGATCTGTGGTGGGCTGAACTCTAGGAAATAGCTTTCAGTGTGTGCTCTCAAATGAAGAAAGGGTTTTGGCACTGATTTAGAAGCTGTATTAATGGAAGAGAAAGAGACAAAGGCTATTCAGGAAAGCTAACAAACCTCTTTTGCCTTTCAGACCATTTCAATCCTATTTTACAAGATGATATGTTTGACAGTGATGACGATGCATCCTTGGTTTCTGGAGATGAATTAAAAGATGGAATGCCTGACGGACCAGAGAAAAAATGCCTCTGTTTCAGCAGGTAAAGAAAGATAGATCCCTGTTATGTTTAAATTCTCAGGTCTGCTGAGTCTTTGTAAACAGTTCCAGCTGTTAAAAGTGCGAGGGGTGGTAGACGAAGGGGCAACATCAAGTTTGTGTGTTGAAGGGGTGGTTGGTATTCACAAGAAGAAAGGGTGGAGGGACTAAAGTTGTAATGAAGTTGCTCTGAATGACCAAATTGAAAAGCCCAGGCTTCTCTTCGTAAGCCAAAGTGATCCGTAGACTACCAGAACACGTTGACTTAATCCATGGCATTCTTTGAAAGACTCAAGACCACATAAATGTGCTGTCTGTCCTTTTAGCTAAAAATACCCCAGCTTTATGGGTTTGTGTTGCCACCTTTTGCCCTTCTGTTTTCCAGGATTGTTAAACCAGTAGTGAATTATGTAGCAGAAAGAAAACTGAGAAAGGGCTTGTTAAAACACCTTGAGAAAAAATTGAATGGTGTCTTTATTTGTTAAGCCACCAAGTTGTGTTAATCTTGTGATATTTTAGTATGGAAGTCATGCAAGCCCACAGTTGGAAAGTTAGATCATGTTGTCACAGCTGGATCAGTTATTTTTCTCAGTTTCTATTGCTGTGCTGTCCAGAAGATTTTCTGTGCTTTAGAGCAAGGCTAAGTCTCTAGCATCTTTGATTTAAGCCAGCAAAGGTACAGCCTGATTGTGGTGGGGAAACAAATGCTCCTCACAAATTTATTTTTAAATAAAAATAAATTTATAATAAAGTAAATAATAAATATATAATAAATAATAAATTTAAAATAAAGTAAAGCAAGATTGCAGGGATATTAATTTGCAGTCTTGGTTTAGTAAAGAATAGGAAACACAAGGGAAGAAGGTGAAACAGTTGGAATGACTGAATAACTTAACTGGAAATCTTACATGTATTTAATGTACTGCTGCCATTTGGATTATTTGGGGAGGGAAAAGAAAGTCTATAGGAAAATCACTTGGAACATCTGTGTGTCTATTCAGCACCTCATTTATAAACTTGTTTTCTTAACTCTTGTTCTAGGAGTGCTTTCTGTGAACCAACATCATGCCAGCCCCGTCTGCTAATAGTAGGAAAAGAAGGGTACGGCCAGGTTTCTTACGTGGCACCCGCGGTGTTGCACGCTTTGGAGAAGTTTCCCGTTCACACCCTGGACCTTTCTGTTCTGCTTACAAACGTTGCACCACCAGAAGAAATCTGCGGACAGGTACCTTTTTTCTTTTTCTTCTCATCGGATTCACTGACTGTATGTAAAGGATCAATGGAGTTGCAAGTAAGGTGAGCAAAATTCATTGGTAATGGAGGTGGCCTTGTTTTAATGTGCTGGGATGTTTGCTTCTGTCTGAAAATCCCCTTTTCTTTTAGACAGCACCACAAACAATCTGGATGTTGTACATGTCGACATTTTCCATACCCAGTTTTACAGTGAGGCTGTTGCTAGCAGCTCAGGAAGCTGGGCGGTGTTGCTAATAAACATCTCTTTGTGGAAAGAAATGCTGCTCATGTCACTGGGATCCAGAAAGTAGTTCTCATTGCCTCCTAAGACTGTGTGCTCCCAGTAGTGGCTCTGTATCAGACTGCATGTCGGCTACTTTTTGTAGCCTTCTTCTAAATTATATTAGTAAGGCAACCAAGGTTTGGGGCTTCTGTTTATTTTGTTTTCGCACGGACATACACAACTTGTGCTGTTGCAGTATGTACAATAAAAGCATTAACATTCAGAAAACACTTCATTTGCACGGTGATGTGGTTTTAACTAGAAAAAATGAACAGATTTGGTGTTTTTACTTTTAGGCAGGAAATCCATTTTCTTGTTTGGCATCACTACCTTAAAATATTTTTACCTTTAGGGGAAACGTTTGAGAGCCATACAAGTAAGGACAGACATGTTACACGACTGAATACTGATGTGTCCCTTAAGAGGGACATTTCCTTTCTTTGTTATGCGATGATTGTGGCTGTGGCCATATAGCTACGGTGTCTAGCCACTGCCTGAATATATCCTTCCCATCTTCTGACTAGAGTTCTCCGAATACTGATAATCTGAAAGGGTGCACAGAGAAATTCCTTATGTGAAAGGATGCTTGCCACTCTGTTCACGTAGTTTCATTTCATGGGGCAGTCAGATGGCTATGTAGCTATGTATTAACGGGTTATTGTACGTGTTTTAGTTTTCTTACCCAAGCTTTCCTTTTCACTAGCTGATCCGAAATGCTCAGAAGACAGCACCAAGCACAGTTTATGTCCCAGATATCCATTTATGGTGGGACAACGCTGGACCTGCCTTGAAACTTACTTTTCTAACTCTACTACGTAACATTCCAGCATTTTCGCCAGTTTTGCTGCTTGCTACGTCTGATGTACGTCACTCAGATCTCCCAGAAGAGGTATTTGTCAATACTTTTCTTACTATTTCTTCAGTGTCTTGTAATTTATGAATGCTTTCAGCATCAAAAAGCTGTGCTTTCTTAAATGCATGCTGTTATTACTCAGGCACCCTAACAAATCACTTAAAATTTGCTTAGAGAAAAAGAATACTGTGAAAGCATCTGCTTCAGGTTTTTTCTGAGTCAAGCAAGTGACTTTCACCCCCTTCTCACACATGCAAATAATAAATTAATACAATAATTCTGGTGGCTACAAAGTGGTTCAGTCAAGAATATGAAGTGCTTGAAATTACAAGAGGATCTTCTTACTCAAGAGATTTCTTCTGACAGTCTGCCATTCCATGCTATGTTGGGTAAACTGCTAATAATGCAATTTAGTAGAGAATTGAAACACTTTGATTAAAAAAATAAATAAATAAATCAGTTTCTTTCTTCATATAGGCCAAAGCTTTCCAAGCTGGAAAGCTGAGTTCCAATTTCTGCTAAAGTAACTTTGGAATCGAATTCTAGTTGTAGTCCTAAATAAACTGTAGTAAAAGTACGTGCAGAACTTCATTGACTTCTGAGAGTTTACATTAAGGGAAGGTGCCCAAAACAGGACCACGCTGTTCTCATTCTGATGATTTGGTCTCAGTCATTGGGGGAAGAGAACGGGTCTTACCTAGACGTGTTTATTATCAACTGCTTTGAAAGTGCTTGAGTTCCCACAGAAGTTTTTGTACAGGCTGTAAATTCCTTCTAAAATAAGTAGTGAAATTCCTCACCTACCTTTTAATACTAGAACTTGAAAATGGAGGAAGACGTAGAGGCACTAGCTACTTCAGACACCTTTTGGGAGAGAAATAAAAACTCAGCAAAAAGCCCTCACTTGTCTGCTGAAGCCTTTCTCTTCCCTCTATAGCCATAAAGGTTCTAAGTAAAGGCTGCAGCAAGGCAAGTAAATACAAAGGAGGCGCTGTTGGATGTGGTGAAAGCCATTACTTTATCAGTGTAGCGTACAATCCCTTCACCGAGCATTAATTCTATAGATGATTCTTAAAGGTGATATTTAAATTTGCCGTGCCAGCCTGTGAAAATGTAGCCTTTTAAGGCCAGGAAGATAACTTTTTTCAGTTTGTGTTCTTCAGGTTATTATTAATTTGAAAAGGTACTCATCTTTTTGGAATAGAAGATGAGTTTTTTGTGGCCTTAAATCTGAAATGTCTCTCCTCCTTCTGCTTTAGATCCAAAAATTATTTAATAAGGAATTTGGAGAAGTGTGCAATATTGAGTTGCCTGGTAGGGCAGAGAGAGCATCTTTTTTTGAGGACCTAATTCTAAATGAAGTGGCTAAGCCTCCTGTAAAGAAAAGAGGTGAGGAGGATATGAGAAGTACATCTAAAACTTTCCTATTGAAGTTACTAGCTCTTTGGGCTTTGCTTTGGTGGTCATTTTCTGTCAGTAATTTGTCATATGCTTGTATTTGAGTACTGTAAATTTGCTAATTTTTCCTGATGAATTGAAGTTGATTGGACATTGGAAGTCCTGCCTGTAGCACCACCAGCTGAGCCTCAGAAGCCACAAAAGTAATCCCCACAAAAGTAGGGATGTTGGAGGAGGAAGAGGAGGATACCTTGCGTGACCTTAGAATTTTCTTGAGGGACGTTACTCACAGACTTGCCACTGACAGACGTTTCAGGGAATTTGCAAAGCCCGTTGACCCACAGAAGGTAAAGTAGTGCTGATCTGTGTGTGTCTGTAACTTCTCAGTGTTCGTATTTCTCAGCATTTTGGGTGAGGTTCAACTTTGTTTTTAGGGCTGCACTGTAAGGATTTTGCAAGAAGCAGAGGCAGTGCTTTTACTTCTGCTGACTCTCAAATGTCTCTTATGGGATTATTCGCTGAAAGCCCTGGTTTCATTCTAAAAAGCCAGTCCAAATGCCAACACAGTTTGCTCGTGAAAAGGCTTTGATATGTAGGCGTGTCACAGCACTGAAAAGCACAGAGATCTTTCCTTATAATTACAAACAGTATTTACAGGACTACTTGAGTGAAGTCTGAAGCCCTTTCTTGGACTGTCAGTTCCTGTGGGAACAGGAATAAGAGCAGCAGTTTGTAAAAATAAGTTTTGAGATCCTGTTCTCTGTTTCATCTGGAACTCCTCAATAGGAATCAACCATAAGTGCAGTGTGTTTTCTTTTTCCTCCAATTGGCTGCTTAGATGCCTTTTTCTCCTTAATTTATGAGATAAGCCTAAACTAGGGGCGTATATTTCAAAGACAGATGTAACTTGAATATACCTGGGGATCAGCAAAGTCCTCTTCTTGTGGACATCCACTGGCTTTTCTTCCCCTTTTCTCCTAGGTTCTTGAGCTGTGAAAAATCTAGACAGATACATATGTCCTCATCTGAACTGATCATTAGTCTCCTCTTCTGGTCTGAGGGAAGAAATGAGCACCTCAGGGCCCAGTTATCTCATTCTAAAGTAGATGCCTGCAATAGGTACTTCACAGGTGCAATTCATGCACCTTTTCCTCAATGTCGACAACAAAGAGAATGCCGGATGGCTTGCTCAGCTTTCACTGTTGTGATTTTCTGAAGCAAAGTGAAATGAATGTCCCACCCTCAGTGTTTCTTCTCTACCATGCACGTGCTTCTGACCTCCCTACTTCTTGTTGTCCTCTCCTAGCCGCTCTAATGAAAAATGAAAGAGCCCTTCCATTTTTGAGAAGCAAACTGGTTAATTTCAGCATCTTCTGATGCATCGCAAATGTTCAGGGTTTTTAGGAAGTCGTTTATTTAAAGTTTTCAGAATAATTTTGGTAGACAGTGTGGAAGGTTAAGAAAACCTCTGAATGCTTGTATTTGATCTGCAGGTACCTGACTATGCCACAAGGATTAAAGAGCCGATGGATCTTTCAACAGTTCTGACTCAAATTGACTCGCACCAGTACCTCGCTGCAGGAGACTAGCTGAAGGACATCGATCTAGTCTGTAACAATGCCTTAGAGTACTACCTGGATCAAAGATCTACAGGTGAGGATGTGCTTTTTAGCCCTAGTTTAAAAAATCTGTCAAACGTATAGATGGAGAAATGCTGTGTGCGGACAATAGACTTCGGATGGATTAGATGATTTTGGACGTCCAGACTGTAAATATTTTATCATTTTGCTACTTGGGCATGGAATTGTGATATAAGTGTTCCCAAGGAACTAGTGCTTTTGTTTTAATTAACTTCGTTGTTGTTATGCTGAAAATATTCACTGAGAGAACCTTCCGGAACCAACCTATGAAGAAAGCAATTTTTTTCTGTGATCAAAACAGTTTCATTGGTTGGTAAACAACATTCAGTTAAAGTCTGTAAAATTTCAGATCCTATGTTTTGCAAGACACTGCATATTCAATGGTGAGGAACGAAACGGATACAGAGTTTGGACGACTTTGTGAACAAATTAAAGAATCTCGTGAGAAAAGAGGTACGTGCTTTACTGCTAAGGATTTGAAGACTTGTCTCTGCATTTGTAACTGAAAATGCACGACGAAGATCTTTGGTATCTATTCTTTCTTGCAAGGTCGCACCTCTGCAGCGTGTGCTCCATGCGACAGCTCCAAGTCACCACAGCAGAACCCTGCTACTGAAGACGAGAAACCAGATGAAGAGAGTAATGAAAATGAGGAGATGCCAGCGGCACCTGTAGATGCCAGTACACCCATTTCTAATGGCAAGTTGCATTTTATTCAGCTGCTCTTGTCGTTCATACCTTCTCTGTTCTTGAGGCACAACAGGTGTCTCTGATGCCTGTCTCTTTATGGCAGAGGTATTTTGTTTTCAAATTGACTTCCAAATGGGAGAGAGAAATCCAGAGGTCATTCATTCAATATAGTGATGAATTAAAGTTCAAAGAAAGTTGGTTCATTTGATGTACTCTTACTGGAACTTCATTTTGTAAACAGAACGACCCCCCACTCAAGGATATCACAGCTTCCCTCCCGTACTAAAAATGATAGTACTCACCCTTGTAGGAGCAGCAATGTGAAGAAGGTCAAGGGCAGTAAGAAGGGTTCAAAGCTTTGATATAACAAGCCTTACACTTTTTTTGAGAGAGCTCCTAATAAGCATCTTTAGCAAGGTCTGGAGATGGGAGAAAAACTCAAACTAGATTTTAATTCTAGGATGTATAATGTCAAGCTTGACTGTTCCTCTGAACAGTCAATTGAATTTAAATTTTTTTAATTTAAATTAATTAGTTTAGTTTTTTTAATTTAAATTCAATTGAATTTAAAGTTTTGAATTTAAATTCCAATTGAATTTATTGAAAAAAATTCCAATTGAATTTAAAGTTTTTTTTGTTGTTGTTGTTTTTCACGAAACACTAAGTTTATATGAAAGGTTTTGCTGCAATATCTTTTTGCCAAGGATATTAAGCTTAAGTTATCCACAAGAAAATGGTGGGGAGAGGGAAGCTTTAGTTTTGAAAGCTTTTTTTTTTTTTTTTTTTTTTTTCTCTCCAGGTTTTTCTTGAGCACAGCAGCGTTTCAGTGTCTGCCTGCCATTAGTTGCCCCACTACCAAGTCAGGAGGGTCAATTAAACTTGTGTGAGGCAGAATTTCTTTATCTGAATCTACGTGGTTCACATAAATATATTCTTGTTTCCTTCTTTCCCTAGGATTATTCTTCTACCAGTATTGAATGTTTCAACGGACACCGTTTAAGATCAATGAGCAAAAGCATCCTGCGGTGTTCAGTCTCCAGCTTTGAAGAAAGTATGGTGATACTGAGGGGAAATGTCAAGAGAAGATGCTTTTCAAGGTACTGTATTTCTATATGTTCAATCTCTGTTCGATTTGTAGATTGAAAAGCAAGAGAGAAAGCATGTGCAGTGAGTTGTGGCCTGATAAACCTCCGGCTAAAATCAGCAGAGGCCTATGAGCATGCTGATGGCGTACCAGTACCTTAAAACTAGAGTCCCTCTTCTCAGTGAAAGTCTCCCGCTTTTCTAAAAAAAACTGTTTTTTTTTTCCCAACCCCTTTGAGGTGTTCTTGTGGTTTAACCCGGCCGGCAGCTAAACACCACACAGCCCTTCTCCAGCCCTCCCACCTCCCTCTCTGGAATGAGGGAGAGAAATGGGAAAGTGAAGCCCACGAGTTGAGATAAAGACAGTTTATTAAGACAGGAAAATAATGATGATGATGATGATGATGATGATAGTACTGCTACTAGTAATGTGTACAAAACAAGTGATGTACAATGCAGTTGCTCACTACCCACTGACCAGTGCCCAGCGTAACCCCTAGCAGCCCGGCTGCCCCGCCCTATCCATGGTGCAGCGTGTTGCCATAAGGCATAGAATTCTTTGGCCAGTTGGGGTCGGCCATCCTGAGTCTGTCCCCTCGCAGCTGTTGCTGTGCGCCGATTCTGATCGCTAGTAGGACAGTGAGACACCGAAAGGTCCTTGGCTTGTTGTAAGTACTGCTCTGCAGCAATTGAAACATCGGGGTGGTATCAGCACTCTTCTAAACATCCTTTCACACATTCTAAGCCAAAACATAGCAACCTACCCGCTACTAGGAGGAGAACTAACTCTGTCCTAATTGAAACCAGGACATGTATCTTTTCCACTTGGGTGCTATTGCTCATAATTTTGAGAATTCAACATGAGCAAGCTAGGAAATGTGGGTACATACAGAACCGCGTGTATATGGCACGCAACAGACTTGGGATCTGGATCCTGCGTGAGGCCTACAGGCTTCTCTTTGTATACCATGGAGCACTGGCTTGTAAACATGGTGAAATTTCCCATCCTTGATGGGTCTAATACAACAAGTCTTTTCTCCCTTCTCTGCCCTGTCCTCTTTCTTAATGTAGGCAGTTGAGAAAGCCAAAATTGGAACAAAAAAAAAGAATATAACACAGGTAAGTGGCTGTAAGTCCCTGGGATACCTATTTACGCTGGTTACTGAAGAGGATGGCACTTGGTCACTCCATCGCTTTCATTTGGCCCCAAAGCCTTCCGTAGTCATCTGAATTCACTCCTCAGTGACTTTTCTGTGAAGAGAGGTAGGTGCAAATAGGAGATTTTATGAATTCCTTGGGGAGGGAGCAGTGTGAATTGCAGCTTGGTAGGCACAAAGCAAACTGTTCTAATTGTGCAAAGTAAATCGATACTTGATAAGTTCAAACTTAGTTTTATAGCTGGCAACCACAAAAGTAAACCTTAGCTGTGATCCTACCAGCACAGTGGTGTAGCTCTTCCCTTCCCCTTGTCCTCTTGTCTCTTTTAATGACAGTGCAAGCAACAAACCTGTGCCAAAGGGTGCTGTATGGTAAACAATGGGCAGGCTTTTTTCTAAAACGCACGAGTTTGAGTTATCTGGTGTTTGGGTGTTTCTCTTGAAACGATTCTTACCTCCTTGAGCTGTTAGATCATAATGCAGGAAATGGAAGTGCTGCATTGTGGTGGTTTTACTCAGGTGGGCAGCCGAGCTCCACCACAACCGCTCTCTCACTCCCCCTCTCCTCAAAGAGGAAGGGGGAGAAAATACAACACAGAGAACTCGAGGTTTGAGATAAGAAAGGTTTAATTAAAGGGAAAGGGAATGGGAGGAAAAAAACAGAGACAAAAGAAGCAATCAGTCCGCGCGGAAGCACAGAGAGAGGAAAAATTATTCTCTACTTCCCATCAGCGAGCGGTGTTCGGCCACGTCCTGGGAAGCAGGGCCCCAAACGCGTAGTGGTTGTTCAGGAGGAACAGCCCCCTCCCCCACGAGAGCCCCCCCTTTTATTGCTGAGTGTGACATCAGGTGTTATGGAATATCCCTTTGGTTGGTTTAGGTCAGCTGCCCCAGCAATGTCCCCTCCCCATCACTTGCCCACCCCCAGTCTGCTGGCTCTTGGGGGCTTGGAAGGAGTCCTGATGCTGTGCCAGCACTATGCAGCAATAGACACAACACTGGAGTGATATCAGTGCTGTTCCAGCTACGAGTGCAGAGTACAGCACTGTGTGGGCTGCTGCAGGGAAAAGGTGACTCCAGCTCAGACAGACCCAACACAACTTCCACCCCTTATTCCATAACATTTGTGTCACAATCAGGTACAGTTTGGTATATAGATGTTCTCATCACCATTGTTTTCTGTCCATTGAAGCATTTTTATGTCTGTACTTCTCTTTATTCTATAGGTCTTTTCCCAAAATGCTCATAAAAACTGTTGATGGTTTCGCCTTCATCTGTCAAAGTGGTCACTCAGGGCAGGTGAAGTTGGTTTTCTTGACACCAGCACCAGCTTAGCTCACATCAGTGTTGCACTTGCCCGGTTCCTTGCAAAGTTGACCTGTCATTGGTTCTGCAGTGTCCTCCTACAACACATAACTTGGATGACAGATTAATTTTCTCCCAGTGTTAAATCTCCTTGAGGCACACACTTGATATCCCCATCTTTCTGCATTACCCACCAGGTATACCCTGGTCCTTGGGCAAAGACAATCCCACGAGTGGGTTTGCCTTTTCCCGAGGCAGGGGCAACCCACACCGCCTTCCCCATCCACTTCCCCACACGCACTACAGGGACTTTAGCTTCTCCCACAGTGTGTAGGGGTTTTGTTTCAGCAGGACCAGGACGGCTTTCAGACCCCCTGTTGTTAACTAGCCAAGTGGCCTCTGGTAGATTTATATCCCAATGTTTCCATGTCCCAGCACCCAATGCTCGCAGCATAGTTTTTAACAGTCCATTGTACCTCTCAACCTTCCCAGAGGCTTGTGGGTGATAAGGGATGTGATACACCCATTCAGTGCCATGTCTCTTGGCCCAGGAAGTGATCAAATTGTTTCGGAAGTGACTCCCATTGTCGGACTCTATTCTCTCCAGTGTACCATGTCGCCACAGCACTTGCCTTTCCAGGCCCAAGATAGTGTTTCGGGCCGTGGCATGGTTTACAGGGTATGTTTCCAGCCACCCAGTAGTTGCTTCTACCATGGTGAGTATGTACCGTTTGCCTTGGCGGGTTTGTGGAAGTGGTCCGATGTAGTCAATCTGCCAGGCCTCACCATATCGAAATCCAAGCCATCTCCCCCTGTTCCAGGGAGACTTTACCCTCATGGCTCGTTTAATTGCAGCACAGGTCTCACACTGATGGGTAACCTGTGTGATGGCCTCAATGGTCAGGTCCACCCCTCGATCACGAGCCCATCTATATGTGGCGTCCCTCCCCAGATGTCCTGATGTTTCATGAGCCCATCGAGCTACAAACAGTTCACCCTTACGTCCCCAGTCCAGGTCCACCTGAGCTATTTCAATTTTTGAAGCTCGATCTACTTCTTCGTTGTTCTGATGTTATTCGGTAGCACGATTCTTAGGCATATGGGCATCTACATGACGTACCTTTACAGCCAGGTTTTCTACCCGGGCAGCAATATCTTGCCACAGGGTAGCAGCCCATATAGGTTTACCTCTGTGCTGCCAGTTGTTCTGTTTCCATTGTCGCAGCCACCCCCATAGCGCATTTGCCACCATCCATGAGTCAGTGTAAAGATACAGTACCGGCCACTTTTCTCTTTCAGCAATTTCTAGGGCCAGTTGTATAGCTTTCACTTCTGCATACTGACTTGACTCACCTTCCCCTTCCATGGCCTCCACAACTTGTCGTGTGGGACTCCACACAGCAGCTTTCCACTTCCGATGGCTCCCTACCACACGGCAGGATCCATCAGTGAACAACACATATTGCTTTCTGTCTTCTGGCAACTCATTGTATGGTGGTGCCTCTTCAGCACGCGTTACTTCTTCTGTCGGTGCTCTGAAATCCCTGCCCTCTGGCCAGTCCATAATCTCTTCCAGGATTCCCGGGCGATTGGGTTTCCCCATTCGAGCCCGCTGCGTAATTAACGCTACCCATTTACTCCACGTAGCATCGGTTGCATGATGTGTAGTGGGGATTTTCTCTTTGAACATCCAATGTAACACAGGTAGCCGTGGGGCCAAGAGAAGTTGTGCTTCTGTACCAACAACTTCTGAAGCTGCTCTAATCCCCTCATATGCTGTTAATATTTCCTTTTCAGTTGGGGTGTAATTGGCTTCTGATCCTCGATAGGCCCGGCTCCAGAACCCCAAAGGTCGGCCTCGAGTTTCTCCTGGGGTCTTCTGCCAGAGGCTCCAGGTGAGCCCATGCTCCCCAGCTGCAGTGTACAGTATGTTTTGCACAGCTGGTCCAGTACGGACAGGCCCAAGGGCTACTGCACAAGCTGTTTCTTGTTTGAGTTGTTCAAAGGCCTGTTGTTGCTCGGGGCCCCACTCGAAAGAGTTCCTCTTTCGAGTCACTCGATATAGAGGACTCACAAGCTGACTATAGCCTGGCACATGCATTCTCCAAAATCCCACAAGACCTAGGAAAGCTTGTGTTTCTTTTTTGCTAGTTGGCGGAGACATAACTGTTATTTTGTTGATCACATCCGTCGGAATGTGGCGACGTCCATCCTGCCATTTTACCCCCAAGAACTGGATTTCCTGTGCAGGTCCCTTGACTTTATTCTGTTTAATGGCAAATCCAGCTTTCAGAAGAATTTGAATTATTTTCTTCCCTTTCCCAAAAACTTCTTCTGCTGTGTTACCCCATACGATGATATCATCGATATACTGCAGGTGTTCAGGAGCCTTCCCCTGTTCCAGTGTCGTCTGGATCAGTCCATGGCAGATGGTAGGGCTATGTTTCCACCCCTGGGGCAGTCGATTCCAAGTATACTGAATGCCCCTCCAAGTGAAAGCGAATTGTGGCCTGCATGCTGCTGCTAGAGGGATAGAGAAAAATGCATTAGCAATATCAATTGTAGCATACCACTTGGCTGCCTTTGACTCTAGTTCGTACTGGAGTTCTAGCATGTCTGGCACTGCTGCACTTAGTGGTGGTGTGACTTCATTCAGGCCCCGATAGTCCACTGTTAGCCTCCACTCGCCATTGGACTTCCGCACTGGCCATATAGGACTGTTAAAAGGTGAATGAGTCTTGCTGATCACTCCTTGGCTCTCCAGATGGTGAACTAACTCATGGATAGGAATCAGGGAGTCTCGGTTGGTGCGATATTGCCGCCGGTGCACAGTTGTAGTCGCAATTGGCACTTGCTGTTCTTCAATCCTCAGCAATCCTACAGCAGAAGGGTCTTGTGAGAGACCAGGCAGGGTAGACAGCTGCTTAATCTTCTCTGTGCTCAAGGCAGCTATGCCAAAAGCCCACCGGTACCCTTTTGGATCCTTGAAGTACCC
Organism: Netta rufina; assembly: GCF_964035555.1. Taxonomy (NCBI): domain Eukaryota; kingdom Metazoa; phylum Chordata; class Aves; order Anseriformes; family Anatidae; genus Netta; species Netta rufina. Next base: position 560,763 of record NC_140158.1, on the reverse strand, counting down.
TTTCCTGAGGTAGTCTATGCCAAGGATGCACGGAGCCTCTGGGCCAGTCACGATGGGGTGCTTTTGCCACTCATTCCCAGTTAGACTCACTTCAGCTTCCAATATGGTTAGCTCTTGGGATCCCCCCGTCACTCCGGAGATAGAGATGGGTTCTGCCCCTTGGTGGCCTGACGGCATTAGGGTACACTGTGCGCCTGTGTCCACTAAAGCTTTATATTTTTGCGGTTCCGGTGTGCCAGGCCATCGAATCCACACAGTCCAGTAAATCCGGTTGTCCCTCTCCTCTACCTGGCCAGAGGCAGGGCCCCACTAATCCTGGTCGGAGTATCTATCAATTATTTCTTCCAAACGTGAAGCAGAAATCTCTTCATCAGGGTCAGGAGTAATACTATTCCTTCTACTGCCTCTGGGGGACTGTTCAACAGAAACTGGGGCAGCAATCTTCCTAGGGGCCCTCTTTGTTGCTGTTGTATCTTTCCGTAGCTCACGTACCCGAGCAGCTAGGGCCAAGGTCGGTTCACCATCCCACTTCCTCATATCTTCCCCGTGGTCACGTAAATAAAACCACAAGGTACCTCGCGGTGTGCGTCCCGGATTCTCCCTTGTTTGAGCCGGGGACTGCTGGCGCTTGATGGCCGAAAGATTTTTCCGTTTAGGTGAGGACGAAGCTATGTGTTCATCTAACCGTTGGGACAGTTTCTCCACAGCTGAAATGCAGCCCCGTACTGGGGGAGAGAGATTTTCTTCATATTTATGAAGCTGGTTGGACACGGTATCCACAGTTGGCCCCATCCCCTCATCCCAACCCATGACTGCCAGTGTGCTGGCATGTGTTGGGGGTGCAGCTCGTACAAATTTCCGCCACATGGACGCTGTGCATTGCACTTCATCGGGGTCTTTAGGTGCCTGGGCGTTGTTTAAATCACTATAAAGCATCTCCAGCACAGCTAATTCCCGCAGTTGCTGGAGGCCCTTATCCATAGTGGTCCATTTGTTTACTTGGTAGACAATATCCTCTTTGTGGGGATACCTTTCTTTCACTGCTGTTAGGATTCGCCTCCAGAGGCTGATAACTTGTGCCTCTCTTCCAATTACTCTATCAATGAGTCTTTCTCTAGAAAGGGATCCCAGCTGCTTGGCTTCGTTGCCTTCTAGCTGTTGGGTATTGGCCCCACTATCCCAGCATCGAAGCAGCCAAGTGAGGATGTGCTCACCTGGATGGCGACTGAAGTCTTTCCGTATTTCTCGCAGCTCACTCAGAGATAGAGACCGAGTAGTTTCTGATTCATCTATGATTTCAGTCTCTTCTTCGCGATGTTGCCGTGATAACGCTGCTTTAGAGCCACTTGCCTTTTCCTCTTCTCCCTCATCCATAGAAGGAGCTTCTTCCCTTACTAAACGACCTGATCTCCGTTTCCACTGTTTCGTCTTTACTACAGGGGCGACTGATACCATAGATGGTCGGTCCTCTAGGGTGGTCACAGTGTGTGCTGTCTCATTATCAAATTCAGGAACCTCCCTATCCCCTTGAGGGTGCTGGGCAATGTTAATTGACATCTGATAGGCGTAAGCCAGACCCCAGCAGAGTGCAGCCAGCTGGTGGAGTTCTATAATATTGCCAGGGTCAGGGCATACGTCTTTCAAACATTCCACCAGTTTTCTTGGATTTTGTACTTGTTCAGGGGTGAAATTTAGAACCATTGGAGGAGAAAACCGTGATAGGTACCTGCCCAAATCCCCCCACACACCTTGCCACCCACAACTTTGTCTGGGGACAGGTCCTTGAATAATATTCTTAATAAATTGCTTTACTTTGGGGAAGATGACAAACACTAGACCTAGTGATAGGAGGATATCTGACCAGGGGTATCCAAGATACTGAAAGGCTGCTGTAATTAGCTCACAGGGAGAAAAGTAGAAGGCACTGTAATTCCTAATATTTTCAATAAGATAATCTCCAGGAGACCAGGAGGATAACAATGCCGGGTTTGAATACCAAACAAAACTGAAGGCCAGTATGTTACAGCACAACATGATGAAAAAAACAAGCACAGACTTCAACACTTTCTCCGATCGGATGTAAAGGAAAAAAGAAAACAGAGAGTGGGCTATATACAACATATCCACACAGAAAAGTATTACCAGAAAACCGAGCATTATGACTACCAATATGTTAGTTGTAAATACTTCAATCAATGCTATTGTTATCTCAACCCTCGAGCCCCACGTTGGGCGCCAAAAAGGACTGTGGTGGTTTTACTCAGGTGGGCAGCCGAGCTCCACCACAACCGCTCTCTCACTCCCCCTCTCCTCAAAGAGGAAGGGGGAGAAAATACAACACAGAGAACTCGAGGTTTGAGATAAGAAAGGTTTAATTAAAGGGAAAGGGAATGGGAGGAAAAAAACAGAGACAAAAGAAGCAATCAGTCTGCGCGGAAGCACAGAGAGAGGAAAAATTATTCTCTACTTCCCATCAGCGAGCGGTGTTCGGCCACGTCCTGGGAAGCAGGGCCCCAAACGCGTAGTGGTTGTTCAGGAGGAACAGCCCCCTCCCCCACGAGAGCCCCCCCTTTTATTGCTGAGTGTGACATCAGGTGTTATGGAATATCCCTTTGGTTGGTTTAGGTCAGCTGCCCCAGCAATGTCCCCTCCCCATCACTTGCCCACCCCCAGTCTGCTGGCTCTTGGGGGCTTGGAAGGAGTCCTGATGCTGTGCCAGCACTATGCAGCAATAGACACAACACTGGAGTGATATCAGTGCTGTTCCAGCTACGAGTGCAGAGTACAGCACTGTGTGGGCTGCTGCAGGGAAAAGGTGACTCCAGCTCAGACAGACCCAACACATGCATGCATAAACAGAGTAATCAAACATACACCTCTTAGGAAGAGGCTTGCAATGTCATAGTGTTTGTTTTGAGCACTGTTAGATACAGTTTTACATGAATGGAGTGAAAACACCTTAGAGAAAGGTGTTGATTGTTCTCACTTTTCCAAGACAGAAATAACTGGAGTAGATTTCCCTCCTGCATGGAACAAAAGTTGCACGTTTTTTTTTGTCTGGCCAGCTTTCAGTCTCTTTAAAAATTTCCCTACAGGTCCCAGTTTTAAGTAGACAGTTTAAACGTGCAGAGCGATAAAGAAGTGGAATGCAGTGGTTGTGACACCAACTTCTGATCTGAAATGTAAAGAAAAATCAATCCACTTCAGGGTGCCTTTTTTGTTTGTCTGTTTCCATTTTACAAGAGCAACGGTGAAATAAGGAGAATCCCATCTTCACTGTTTCAAAATCCTTTGTTTCTGCGTTTCAGTCAGCAGAACATTGAGGAGTAGAGCTGGTGCAAAAACTGTGAGATGAGTCCACGGAGAAAACAGGGACTTGGAGCTGCGCCGCAGCTGTAGAGTCGGACACAGTCGGTACTCGACTACTAACTCATCCATTCTATTTGACAAACTTATGACAAAGTAAGTCATCTTTTCTTGCAGACCTCTTAGAATGATCTTTCTTAGCAAGCCTTTGCACTATGGCATGATGTTGGCCTCGACTTGCTCTTTATTCTGACAGCAAAGAGTTATGGCTGCTCCTGGCATTTCCTTCATGTTTACAGGGAGACACCGTTACCTGGCTAGATAAACAGATTTTCTTGAAGGTGCTATTTCAGCATATAAGAATTGATTTAAAAAACAACAACAACAACAACAACAAAAGTGCTTCATGGCTTACTAGTTTTGTAATCTCACATTTCTCCAGGAATACTTGATTTGCTGCATTTCACCATTACACTCGTCAGCGCCGCTGATTCTGGTTTATCACTATTTGCATTGCAAATCTCCTTGTCCAAAGCTTAAACTGATGTATGCACTGCTTGAAAACAAAACCTGAAGTTGCAGAGCAGAAGACTCAAGTCATTATGTTAGCAGCTGTGTAACCATACTGCTTTCCAAACATAAGATGTCCAGCTTATTTTGTTTCTATGAAGAGTTTAAATGGCTCCCGTTAAGCAAAGATGTCCCCACAGTGATACTTACTATTAAGCAAGGATTCCACCTCCTTTGACTGAGGTCTGCTCCCTTACTCATATTCGAACATTCATCCAAGTAGCCTGCAATTCCACACTCTCGGGAGAAAGTCCATAGAATAGAAAAGGTTCCTCCAGTCTCTTCCTCAGCCTTTTTTTTTGAAGCATGCAATAAAGCAAAACATTCACAGGCTGCCCTTCCATGCAAAACAAGGCAAATTAGTAAGACAGGAGCCACAAAACTGATTGTCCTTTAAAGTTAAAATGAGATTTGAAATAGATCGAGTTAGCAAGTGTTGTAAGTCTGTAGCTAAGTCTGGTTTTGCCAATGCAGCACAATTCCCTATCACGTAGCCAGAGCTGCTTCTGTAGCTCCAAGAAGCAAAACTGCTTTGAAAAAATACTGTGTCATCAAAGCATTCCTTGGCTTAGTAGGCACGGCTCAGGTTCAACAAGTTTGTGAAAAAATGAGTACTAACAGAAGCAGCAGGGTCCAAAGAAACACTTTATGTCCCCACTGCGAAATGAGGGGCTTTACCTTGAGTGTTATGCACACTGTCAATAGAAAAGCACTGTAACAGAATCTGCCACGGCAGTTTGCATGTTACTGAAAGACCATCAGAGTACGACTGCAGCAAGATCATTCCGAAGTTACAAAAAAAACATGTGGGGGTGGGAGTTTAGTTGCGTTCGATAACACAATCTTAGATAAAGATTTTGGTCTTAACGTAAAAGTAAGGATGTCTACTGATCTCTTCAACTCCAACAACTGAAGCCCAAGTCTGAAAAATCGCCTTTAAGAATGCAAAGAAAATATTTAACTCTTCTGTATGTTCATACTTTGCTATCAAGCAAAGGAATGAATGCTGATGCCTTAACTATGTAGGGCTGTAGCTTACAGAGAGACTACACCTTCCTGTTTTTTTCCCTTTAAAAACGTTAAATGCACGTGAAATTATTTGGGGGTGTTTTCACATGCAAAGCCTAATGCAGTGCATGCAAGCCCTGTCATCTTCTTCCTCTAGTAGTGTCGCGTTAAGGGGTGTAGCCGATTGACCGTCACGGGTCCTGTTGGATTCAGGGTGCTGAACTATCACGGTCACGGATTCACCAACAACGCAGTACGGCCTCGCTCTACTCGCATTCAAGGAGAACTCTCACAGCTAGGAAGAATGCAATTAAGTGCAATATCTTATGGCGACAGGTACACAGGTTCTTTGGATTGTCAGTGATAAATTCACTGTCTGCAAAAGCAAGCTAGCATGCATGAAATGCACAGGTACACAGCCTAGGTATTCAGACATTAAAAAGCATCAAAACTCTAGAGATTTCTAAGATTCCACAGAGACGCCTGGTATAAGCAAGCGTTCAGATCTTACCCCACGGCGTCCCAATGGAGTGGGGGTGGGGGAGTGAGAGGCTCAGCCTGTCAAGTGATGTCAGAAAGAATCCTTCCTGATAGTATCTTCCCTAACATCCCCTTTCTCTTAAAGCAATTGATATTATTTTCTATCTTTAAGGTGGAGCTTGAGTGACTCTAGTCATGCATATCTTGGTTGTGCTTGGTAGAAATGATCTCACTTGCGTTTAAAGGTACAGGCTCTGAGAAATTCCGAGGGCATGCTCAGTGAGGGGTGGTTGCACCTTGGAGGCGGGTAGCTTTTGGGATGGAGGTGTGCTTATGATGCCTAGTCGCTTAAGGCGATTACTCCACAAGTAGTAACTTAGTGTTGATTTAACTACAGCATATCTAAAACATAAGAAGGATGTTAGTATGGAAGAAGCCGATGAAACCAGTCCTTAAATCTTACTACTTATTGTGCGTGAGCAGACTGGCGTGAGTTTTAGCTATACTGGCAAATATCAAACCACACCTGTGTCGTCCCAAAGCTGGGAAAAAAAAAAACAAAAACAAAAACAAGGAAATGTTGAAGCAAATAGGGAGGCCTGTAGCTTGTGCAGTCTTTTAGCTGCACAAAGAAGGAGAGAGACAGGTAGCCTTGAGCTAGCAGAAGCAAGGAAGAGAAGGGCTAAAAGGGAAAAAACAGGAAGGAGAACACGAGCTCCAGACTGACCTATAGTAACCTTTTTCTCATTAAGGGTCATTAGCACATTAAAAATCACACCTGTCAAAATGCTAATTTATGCTAATGTGGGATTCGGTGTGTGTCCCCCCTCTCCTGTTCCCCCTCCCCCCCGGTATTCCTCTGTAATGCACAAGCTCAGTAGAGATAAGTTAGGTGAGCTGTAATAACCAATCCAAAGGAGCCAAAGAGAGAGTTTTCACAAGTTTCCTGTGTATAAATGACGGCGATTCAAGTCAGAGGTGTGCTTGCTTTGCGAAAGATGGCCAAGTACCTGACTCTGCAGAGTTCTATAAGTAATTATATAATTAAAAGACCTTTGTGTGCATTCCGACTCTGGGTGCTTATTGGCGCGGTGCACTCTGCACGAACCTGTGGACAACATCTGTACTCAGTGTCATGCCTACAGACAACCCTCTACTGTTTATTTATTACTGCATATTTTTCTGTGCATTCAACACAAACCCTTTGGCACAACTAGTTAACCACGTAGCTGCCAATCCACCACTCAGTTGCACTTGTGAAGAGGAAAAGCTATTTCCATCTACTGTAGGAGCACATCCTCTAAATGCAAGCTTCACTCAGCTGGTCATTTACTGCAGGACAAGATTTGAAAACTGTTGTTGAGTTCTGGGTTTCCTGCTTACAGGAAAAATTAAGTGCTAGATCGCCCTCTACTCCGCTTTGTCTGCTGCATTTAATGGAGGTTAAACTGATTTCATTTGCTCCTCCGTTTATGGACAATGAGCTGAAGGAACAGGTATAGCACATTAGCCTGGAATGCCTTCCCTCCCAACCAAAGTAAACTGGATCTGTAACTAACATAAGCAGAAGTAAGGCTTCCGTGTTTTCAGCTGAATAAAGTTCCAACAAAATCATCCTCTGGGATTTGAAGCTTACTTCACATGACATGCCAACGACTCTTTTCCCTCTATTGTAAAGCGGATCCCTGCTGTTAGTTGCTCTAGAAGCAAAGGAATCTTCGGTTTGGTAAACAAATAGCCACTTCTGCAAACGAGAAGTGTTGTGTTCTCTCTTCCCTTTGAATGACTCCACACTTCTCATCAGCTACTGGATTGCTGACCTAGAATCAGAGAACATCCCAAGGTGGAAAGGACTCCCAATAATCACCAAGTCCAACTCCTGGCTCCACACAGGACCACCCCAAACTGAGACCCGATGTCTGAGAGCATTGTTCAACACTTGTTGACCTCCGTCAGGCTCGGTGCCATGAGCAGTGCCCTGGGCAGCTGTCTCAGTAGCCAGCCACCCCCTCAGCGCAGCACCTGAGACGCACGGGGCTCGGCGGGGCGGCCCGGGAGGGGAGGACGGCGGGGCAAAGTGGCAGCTCCCTCAGAGCCGTCTCCCCGCCGCCTTGGCCGCATGTCGGGGCTTTTTCGTGTCGGGGCTTTTTCGTGTCGTGCCCTCGGGCTCTCGCCGTGGGTGAGATGCTGCTCCCCAGCGCGGACCCCTTGCGCGCGGGGCCTGCCCGCGGCGGCGGCGGGAGGGAAACCCCAACCCCAAAGCCCTCCCGGCAGGGAGAGCTCGGGGTGAGGGCCGATCCGGCACCGACAGTAAACACACGCCGGAGGAAACGCTCTGGTTTTAGCCGGGAGCAGCGCGGCCAGGTTCAAAAGGCGTCACGCTGGAGCTCGGAGTTCGGCGGCGTTCCGAGGCCGTTGTGGCGGTTGTGGAGACGGCCCCGGCTGAGGTGGCTGCTGCTGACGCTGCTGTCCCCTCTGTCCCTGCTGTTGCCGCTGTTGCCTCTGTTCCCGGACCTTGGAGACCCCAGGCGGCTCCCTATGACAGGCCCTGTGGCCCCGGGGAGCTGCCCACTGCCTCGTCGGCCAGCCCGGCAGCAATCCTGCCAGCACAGAATAGCCCACTGTGTTTCAGGGTAAAGTGACGATTAGTTTCTATTTCCTGGCCTGGGTGCTGCTTTATTCTTTAAGGAAGCTTCAAGGTTAAAGGTTCAACTCAGTTATGTCAGGGTTCAACTCCGTTTCGTGAAGGGGCTCTTGTACGAAAGCTTAATCTGGGATTGACTCTCTGCTAAGCGGAGGCCAAACGTGGACCTACTGAGAAGCAGGTCCTAAGTGATAACATTTTCTAAAGAGACTGCTAAACACATCTGAACAGTGCTGCTGCAGAACTCTGAATGGGGGGATAGCAACTGTCTTAACTGATCTGGAATCTTGAATTTACTTTTCAATGGACAAGAGGTGTGTCTCTCAAGGCAAACAAAGAGAGGAGTAACACCCGATACTCATATCAACATACATTTATGCTCAGAGCGTAGGTGTAGGAACAGCATCGGTATGTATATGGAACATCGGGAGAGGAAGCTCTATCGGTATTTACAGTTTTTCTACTACCTTGTCAGAGAGACGTCATCTCCAAACGAGAAATGGATGTATTTTGAAAAAGTGGTGGTGGATCGGATTTCTTCTTTCTAGTGTTAATATTTGCTCTTGAATCGTACTTAATACCTGGTAACACCTCAATCAGTTGTCAAAAATAAACTTAAAAATGTGTAAGGCTTATCTCATTGGTCAGTATAAAGATCAAGGTCTTCCCTTCCCTTCCCTTCCCTTCCCTTCCCTTCCCTTCCCTTCCCTTCCCTTCCCTTCCCTTCCCTTCCCTTCCCTTCCCTTCCCTTCCCTTCCCTTCCCTTCCCTTCCCTTCCCTTCCCTTCCCTTCCCTTCCCTTCCCTTCCCTTCCCTTCCCTTCCCTTCCCTTCCCTTCCCTTCCCTTCCCTTCCCTTCCCTTCCCTTCCCTTCCCTTCCCTTCCCTTCCCTTCCCTTCCCTTCCCTTCCCTTCCCTTCCCTTCCCTTCCCTTCCCTTCCCTTCCCTTCCCTTCCCTTCCCTTCCCTTCCCTTCCCTTCCCTTCCCTTTCCTTTCCTTTCCTTTCCTTTCCTTTCCTTTCCTTTCCTTTCCTTTCCTTTCCTTTCCTTTCCTTTCCTTTCCTTTCCTTTCCTTTCCTTTCCTTTCCCCCCAGTATTGTTTTTCTGTTCTCCTTCTCACTGCAGTCTTGATTTTGTTTCTTGTCCCTTAAGTATGTTTCCAATGTGTTGCTGAAACATTTTCCCTTTCAATCCTAAAAAAGGAGCTGTACCTGGTGAAGATCAGAGCTTATCCCTGAGCCCAGGAGCTGTCACCTTAGTCTTCCAATCGGACAAGGACGACTTCATTTCTCATGTAAATGCATTTTTCAGGTTTGCGTATTGTTTTTTCAGGAATGGAAAGTGTGTATAGAATGGATTTAAAATCAATTTTAAATGTAAAACGTCAAGGCAAAAAAGTTCTAATTACAACCTCTGCACACAATTTGCCAGCTGTGGGACTAGGAGTTTTCTTATTTACTGTGTTTTGTTTAACGTGTCTGAAGTTTAATGGATAGCAATCAAGGCGTGCTAGAAATCTGAAAGCACTTTATGCTTTGTTCTCTCCGTCATTTTGGTATAACAAACTAGCTTATGTTTTAAACCCTCCATGAGGTTAGTGGTTTCCCTAAAGGTAACAAGTCCCTGTGTGCTACAGTAAGACAGTAACAAAACATGAAGTATAGAAGTTCATCCTGTCATTATTCAGCTTCTGCCTATGGACACACAACTACGCTTATTTAAAGCGGTATCACCTTGAAACCTAATCAGCATTTTAAAAAGGACTTTGTAGCAGTTATTGGCTTTTGTCCTGGAGGGCTGAGGTTTGTTTTGTTTTGTTTTACATTCAGCATTTCCATTTCTAGCTTACATTCCCCTGTTGTTTTGCATGAGGAAAACGTGCAACTTTACAAAGTAGAACGGAAAGAGCTGCTTTTTAGTCTAACTTTTCAGTTTGTCGTAGGAGTTTTAAATGTGGTAGGAGTAAAACACCAGAAGTACTGCTGCCAAAGTTATATTCAAACTCGTCTTTCTTGGAGAAGCAGAAGAAGCCCAGGGAGAAATAAATTTGCAAACATGCTCTTCATGCTCTCCTTTCCCAAGATTTCTCTGAGATATAGCCCATCCTCTGTGGGTTTTGAGGTACATGGTTCCCAGGAGTGAAAAGGAGGGCCAAACATCTCTCCTCTTGGATCTCAACATGCCAGGGCTTTAGTGTACTGCCACTTACGGCTCCGCTTTTTCACCTGGAAAAAGCGACCACATGATGTAGACTGAGGAGCCCTCAGAAATTAACTTGCTATCACCAAGTGACGCCCATGAAAGGTGTATTTAAAAGCTAGGCTCATTATAGAATCACAACAAACTCCTCATGACTGGTGCAGTGGACAGTGAGGTAGAGGGCGAACCCTGGAAAGACAGAAGAAAAGTAGCAGTGAGTTCTGGGTACCTTTGTGCAGACGAAACAGAAAAACGCAGGCAGTGAAGTAATAGTGTTCCGTTACTCATGCCAGCAATAGATAATTGCAACAATTATCTATTAGATCATAGGTACTAATTAACAGATAATTGCGCAACTCCGGAAATCAATAAATAACTGATTCCCCTCAGAGAATGTCTTCTACATTTTTATATTAAAAAGACTCCAGAGTTGTAATGGATTAAAATCCTACGGAAGGGAAAGAAATGGCATCAGCCACTAGTTCTGCAGAAGCTAAAAGTAATACTGATAGAGTTTAGATGGAAATTTTCACTTTGTGTGTTTAGTTTGGGGATTCTTTTTAAATCATTCATACAAGCGATTTAGTTCTTAAGGCTGTTTCTTTGAGATTAAGTGGCAGGACTTCTGCTACTCTTTTCTTCTTGGAATGCTTCTTGATATTCTTACGTCAACCAGAACTTCTGTCTCTGTCGCAGATGTGAACAATGACCGTAGCTAAGAAGCCCAAATCTTCAAAGCCTAAAAAGCCCTCTTCAAGGCGGTCTGGCAAATCCAAGAAACCAAGTACTAAAATACTGATGTCACGCACCGCAAACTGGGGCCGGATACTGCCTGCAGAAGATTCAAGCCAAGCCTCTGTGGCCCAAGGACGTGGAGGTGCTATTTACTGTAGATCATCTGAAAAATCTAAGGCTTTTGCCCCAAGAGATCTAAGTAAGTGTGCATTTTATCCTGCCTCCATTTTCTTCAAAGCAAAAGTAGAAAATGCAGTTCTTACTTGTTGCACTGATAGAGAAGGGGACTACGGTGAACAAAGACTTCAAAAGCGAATCCCCTAAGGCAACTGAAGTGACTGATGTTACAGAAATTAATTTTGATATATTTACAGTCAACAGAGAAATATGGGGAGCTTTTTGTAATGCACAGATTCCTCCATGTCTTTTCTGTTTTGCAAAGAAAAGTGTTTGATGGTTGCTATTCACAGCTTCCATTCTTCACAGGTTTTTTGAAGGATAACATTGCTCAGGAAAAAATCTGGTATCTGTAGGGGTACCGTCATTCCTAGTTCCTAGTTTTTACGTTTTTACCGTATAATTTCAAGTCTAAGTTTGTGGTTTAAGTTATAATAAGGAAAAAAACAGTAGTTGAGTTAATCAGTTAAAGATTATAGACGGAGAGGAACTTGGCATTAGGTGCTACAAACAGAATGGCAGTTAGCCTTGCCTTAGAAAAATTAAAATGGTTGACTAAAGTTGTTTTGTTTTTTTTTTTTCCCCAAAACATTGTGTTGACCAGCCAATTTGAATTTGGTGGTATTAAAGCTGTCTGCAATAAGTTTTTCTGGTTTGGATTGTAGCTAGCTCCTCTAGGTGCTCCTGCAGAATAGTATTTTTTTAAATACCTTTCTTAGAAACAAACAAACAAAATCTCTTTTTAAATTTAACTTTCTTGCAGTCATTAATGATGGAATTGCTCCGCCACAGAGCATTCTTTTTTCACCTGAGAAGATTTGTATGGATTGGCAAGAAACACAAAGTGTTGGAGTTGGCCTGTACAATCTTGGCAACACGTTTTCTTAATGCTACTCTACAGTGTTTGACTTACACACCCCCACTTGCCAATTACATGCTTTCTCTTGAGCACAGCCAGTCATGTGAGTACTTCCTAACAGTATTTTGAATCTGTTGGATAGCTCTGAAGGTGAAAGAACAGCAGTGATTCTGTGAGATAAACTTATTTGCCTGATTTTACCTGTAGAAGCTGGCTTTGAGCACTGTATTAGCAGTGGGCTCCGAATAGCATATGGAGTGCAATTAATGCACCATGTTTTATTTATTTAGTTATTTGTTTGTTTGTTTATTAAAGGATCATTTATTGCTTCATGGGAATAATGAAGTGCATTGGACAGTAATGCATTTAGTAGTAATTTTGGAGAGTAATACATTTTGCAGCCTGTGGAGTTCACATTCCTGTCAGCCTTTACAAATGCGACTTTGCAGTAGTCTTTTAGATTTCTCATCACAAAATGCATTTGAATACAGGCTTAGTGGATATTTTTATTCTGTAAAGTTGTGTGAAATGAAATGTTACAAGACTGTTGGGACATTGGCATCTTGGGAGAATAGAATGTAGCAAGGAGAGGGATATTGTATCTATAGTTTAAATTGTACTTAGATGTTTGTAGTTATGGATATTTCGCTGGACTGGGATGCTTTGTTCTTTCACTCTTCAAGTCGTGAACAAGATTTTTGCATGATGTGCACGATGGTGTGGTGTAAATGCCTGAAGTAACTAGGAAAATAAAACTAACATTCACATTTTTAAGGAAAAGGTACAGCATTGAAGAGGCTTTCAGGGTAGGGCATAACTGCTTTATCTGAGCGTTCCCTAGGCTCCCAGCCTTAGATGCTATCGCGCTGGGGAAACTTGGTGTGCTAGCTCTAAGGAACAGCACGGAGCATAGAGTGGAGTGGAGACACCACGGCTAGGCTCTGTAATCAGATGGGACCTCGACTGTTCTTGTGCACAAAGCTGCACTTTTTGCCACCCTAAGCCAAAGACCTGTCATGTTTTGACAAATGCTGTACCCTAGTGTACTTTTTGCTCATTATAATATCATTATAATACCAAAACACACCTCCATCCCAAAAGCTACCCGCCTCCAAGGTGCGACCACCCCTCACTGAGCATGCGCTCTGAATTCCTCGGAGCCTATTGCTTTAAACGGAGACGGGAAAACTTTACACCAATCATAACTAAGATATGCTTGACTAGAGCCACTCAAGCTCCACCTAAAAGATAGAAAATAATATAAATTGGCCCAAGAGAGAGGGGATGTTAGGGAAGATACCACCGTCAGGGGAGATACCATCCCGAGGACAACATCCTTAGGACCTCCTGACTCCTGGGATCAGTCGACGGGCTGAGCCTCTCTTCCCCCCCCCATCGGGACGCCTTTGGGTGAGATCTGAATACTTGCTTATAAATCTCTATAGAGTCTCTGATCCTTTTTAACGCGTTTATTTCTAGGCTGCACACCTGTGACACCTGTAAACACCTATAACCTCTGTAACATCTGTAACATCTATAAACATCTATAACACCTGTAACATCTGTGACACCTACAACACCTATAACACCTGTGTATTTTATGCATACTAGCTTGCTTTTGCAGACAGTCACTATCGCCGGCAATCCAAAAGAACCTGATTATCTGTTGCTGTAATAAACCATACTTGATTGCATTGTGATAACTCTCATTGAGTGCAACAAGGGTGAGGGTGGTTATCCGTGATAGTTCAGTGTTCTGAATCTAACCAGACCCCCAGGCGGTTAATGCATTTTTGGTGAATGTCCGAACGGACCCCCAGATGGTTAATGCGTTTTTGGTGAATGTCTGAACGGACCCCCAGGCCGTTAATGCGTTTTTGGTGAATGTCTGACTGGACCCCCAGACGGTTAATGTGTTTTTGGTGAATGTCCGACTGGTTCAGTATCCTGAATCTGACCGGGCCCGTAACGGTTAATCAGCTACACCCCTTAACGCGACAGTAAAATTGGCGTAGTCGGCAGGATTGCTATGGATAAACGTCTGCAAAAATACAAATGTGCCCCTTCCCAGGCAGGGAAGGAGTTTTCCCAAAAGTTTTGGAAAGATGAGGAGAAAGTGGTAGAGTGCATTGAGCATTGTCAGGCTTCACGAAAGATTGGTCAAAGAAAGGGTAAAGGTGCAATTTGTGCTGTGTTAGGAGCCTGTTTGTCTTGTGCTCGGCAAAAAGCTAAGGAAACTCCTGCTCCCAAACTAATCTCTGATGCGGAACATACAGCTTTGAAATCAGAGATTGACGTGTTGAAGTCATCATTGGCCTTTGAAAGGGAGACGGGAAAAACATTAGGAATCAGAGTGGATAAACTTTTGGATGAAAATAATAAACTTTCCATTGAGAATGACAAACTTGTGACTGAAAATGATAAACTTGTGAGTGAGAATAATCATCTTAAACAATTGCTGGAGAGGGTTAGTCATCTGTTAAATAAAGTACAGCCTTGCGCTCCGGTCAAGCAGATTCGTGGAGTGCTGCATAGTGCAGAACCTGAAAGCTGGGACAGTGATTTCTGGTCTGACAGTGATGATGGTGTTGAAGAGATTTCTGATTCTGAACCTCAATCGATTTCCTTGAGACCTTTGGTTAAGACTGAGACTACTGTTGATGATAATGATGAAATCTGTACTACTGTGCAACCGATTCCGTTGTCACCAGCAGAGTTGGTTAAAATCTCAAGGCAGTCAGGGGAATCAGAAGTTGAACATGTGTGTCGAGTTTCTCTTAAAGGAGGAGATCGAATGATGTTGTGTAAGGAAGAAGTAGGAGGCTTTTGGAGACCTGGAGTATTTTTAACCACCACACCAGGAGCTGACTTGGCTGTAGCAGTACAGAAAGCAGCCTGCATTCAGGCGATATATGAAAGAGATAAATTAAGGAATTCCCCAATGTTAGCTCCTATTGACCCAGTTCAATTAACCCCTCTCATCCGTGGACTCCCTGATTGTCTTAAGATGTTTGTAGAAAACACCCAAGATCACATACTAGCTGCTTGTAGGGATGATGATAGTGGTTGTAGGCGAAATCCTAACTCCCCTATTCCCACCTGGAGTGAATTGGTACAAGACATAGATAAATACGGATGCCAAATAGGCTGGATTAATTCATCCAGTGTTAAATCCCAAGACCACTCTCGGCGAGTCCGCCAAATCCACACTAAAAATCCCAGATATCCCAAATTCAAAGAGAGGTTCAAACCTAATAGGGAACAGAGTGAGTTGTGGTGTCGGAGCAATTCAATGGCTCTCTAAAGAACACTCTGATCCTATCATTGCCATTCCTGTTGAACCCCCAAAAATATTGGTAAATTTTCTTATTGATACCAGGACCCAAATGTCAGTAATTACACATGAGACAGCACAAACCCTGAGCATAACACCTGGTCAACGCAGGGTTAAATTCACGGGAATCAATGGTGTGGAAAAACAATGCCCCACTACAAAAATTTCACTCTGGTTGCCAGAGGAACAAAAATTAACCAGGATAGAAGTATTAGTTGGTGCTGCATATACTATTTTAGGATTTGACATACTGCATGGTTGCATGTGGAAACTCCCTGATGGAACTGCGTGGAGTTTCGCAACACTTCAAAGGGATTCAGGCACCATGAGACTGAGCCTGTTACAAACATCCATACCCTTATCCCCTGCTAAAATCATTCAGCAGCAGTATTTACAGGGATTGACGGGGTGGTAACAGAATTGGAAAAAAGAGACATTATTAAAAGGACCCATTCACCTTATAATTCACCAGTGTGGCCAGTAAAGGAACCAACCAGGCAATGGCATTTTACAGTGGATTACAGACAGTTGAATGCTAACACTACACCTTTGACTGCCGCAGTTCCAAACATGGCAGAGATAGTGAAAGCCCTCTGTGTATCTAACAGTAGTAATAGTGCTAACTACTCCCAAATATTTCTATGCATGGGAAATCAAAGATTGCTATTTCACCCTCTTTCTAACCCTGCCGGTTGAATACAACCGAGCATATTTTATTTTCTTTTGTGTTCACAGGAACCCTGAGCAAACTGTATATGGACAGCTGGAAGATGACGAATCAACAGTTTAGATTAATAATGCCATGCTTTACCCTGACCTTGATGCAATTACAGACCTTAAAGGAAACTTAGCTACTGTGGCTGTGCATGGAGCTGAGGTGTTTCACCATGGCATTTAACCATGTATTGTCACAGTATAGCATAGTCACTGGAACATCTCAAAACAAAAAGGACCTAAATCTCTCTACTTTAGTTCTACCTGGAAACAAAATATTTTCAAAAGATGAATGGAGTTGGAATGATTCTCTAAGAATGGCTGAACTTTAAGACAAATTGGTTGTCGAATAACTAATGGACCCACTTATAATCGGCTGACTGAAATTATAATTGTGTACTGTCTTTGGGGTTACAGAGGCACAGAAATATTATTTGAATTCATGGTTAATACAGAAACATCATCAACTACAAAGGATAAGAAGCCTCTGCCTCCACAGATACTTGAAAATGAACCGACTCAGCCTCCCATTGGTCTAACTCCTTCCATCTTCAATACAGGCCCTTACATAATTCAACAACAAATTCTCTTTGACCCTAGTTGGTCCCTAAAAGAGGGCCACGGGATGCAACTGGGTTATTGGGGACAGGATTAGGTATATTAAATAGCATTGATGCTGAGGTTTTAATGAGTAGAGTAACTGCTACTACAGATGACCTAAGGAAACTGGAACAACCAATAAAATCATCCTTATTGGCTTTAGGAGCAAATCAATGGCTTCTATATCATCAATTAATTGTACATGCTCTTGGAAAAAGCCAAGGCAATACCTCCCTTGCCTTGAGCTGTATCCAAGCACAGTTATGGATACAATCTGTAGCAGCAGCTATTATTAGAGAGGGAGAAGGAGGAACTTTGCCCACTGAAATTCAAAAATTGATTTGGGATAATGCTTCAGAATTTGAAAAAGAATTTCAAGCATAGTGGCAATTAGTCAACTTTACCCATTATGCAGAAAATGATAAAATTGTTGCCTTTATACTTACTATGAGTAATGCCACCGTATACAATGTATATCCAATCATTGCATTAGGACTCAATCATAATGGAACTATACTTTATCCTAAAGGGCATAAAGTATGGGCCCATCAAAAGGGAGGAAAGTGGCAAACAATTGATGTAAATGCATGTATTGTGCATGAACAAAAAGGTTTCATCTGTGAAAGTAACACGCTGGAATCCCGAGACATTTGTCTTGACATTGAGAAAAATATTTGCCACTTTGAGATACATCCGAATGAAACCCTTGAAACTGTATATTGGGAAAGGTTGTGTTTGCATGAGAACTCATTGTGATTCTATAGTCGTAGATAATGCAGTGGTAGATATCAGTAATCACTCTAATGTTTGTGTTTGCAATTTTACCAAAATTCTAGGATGTGATTTTAAATACTCAGCTCCTGTCACTTCTTATCAACTTATTGCATCTAATTATATTCTACTTCATGAACTGCTGCCTACTCCTATTGGAATGAACCTTACCTTGGTGAAGAAATTGCTGGTACATGAGGACCTGAAGCAGCTGATGACACAGGTCCGAGAAAATGGACAAAAGACTCTGATTACTGTCCATCATGATGCACAGGAAATACATCGAGTGATGGAAAGAGTGCAGAGAGATGAGAGGCACCGTTGGTGGGACACTTTGTTTGGATGGTCGCCAGCTGCCAAGGGAATCTTCAACAAGATGCTTCACCCTGTTATTGTTCTGCTAATACTCACTGTATTATGTTTTATACTGACAATTAGTTTGTGTGTTAAACTCTGGTTTATGATGAAATGCTTAGCATCTCTACACAATGTACATACACTCGATAAACCTCAATCCGAGAATGTATGTGATATCCCCGACATATTCCAACTGTTGTGAAGCTTGAGTGACTATAGTCACGGGGTGGATTATGTGGTGTAAATGCCTGAAGTAACTAGGAAAATAAAACTAACATTCACATTTTTAAGGAAAAGGTACAGCATTGAAGAGGCTTTCAGGGTAGGGCATAACTGCTTTATCTGAGCGTTCCCTAGGCTCCCAGCCTTAGATGCTATCGCGCTGGGGAAACTTGGTGTGCTAGCTCTAAGGAACAGCACGGAGCATAGAGTGGAGTGGAGACACCACGGCTAGGCTCTGTAATCAGATGGGACCTCGACTGTTCTTGTGCACAAAGCTGCACTTTTTGCCACCCTAAGCCAAAGACCTGTCATGTTTTGACAAATGCTGTACCCTAGTGTACTTTTTGCTCATTATAATATCATTATAATACCAAAACACACCTCCATCCCAAAAGCTACCCGCCTCCAAGGTGCGACCACCCCTCACTGAGCATGCGCTCTGAATTCCTCGGAGCCTATTGCTTTAAACGGAGACGGGAAAACTTTACACCAATCATAACTAAGATATGCTTGACTAGAGCCACTCAAGCTCCACCTAAAAGATAGAAAATAATATAAATTGGCCCAAGAGAGAGGGGATGTTAGGGAAGATACCACCGTCAGGGGAGATACCATCCCGAGGACAACATCCTTAGGACCTCCTGACTCCTGGGATCAGTCGACGGGCTGAGCCTCTCTTCCCCCCCCCATCGGGACGCCTTTGGGTGAGATCTGAATACTTGCTTATAAATCTCTATAGAGTCTCTGATCCTTTTTAACGCGTTTATTTCTAGGCTGCACACCTGTGACACCTGTAAACACCTATAACCTCTGTAACATCTGTAACATCTATAAACATCTATAACACCTGTAACATCTGTGACACCTACAACACCTATAACACCTGTGTATTTTATGCATACTAGCTTGCTTTTGCAGACAGTCACTATCGCCGGCAATCCAAAAGAACCTGATTATCTGTTGCTGTAATAAACCATACTTGATTGCATTGTGATAACTCTCATTGAGTGCAACAAGGGTGAGGGTGGTTATCCGTGATAGTTCAGTGTTCTGAATCTAACCAGACCCCCAGGCGGTTAATGCATTTTTGGTGAATGTCCGAACGGACCCCCAGATGGTTAATGCGTTTTTGGTGAATGTCTGAACGGACCCCCAGGCCGTTAATGCGTTTTTGGTGAATGTCTGACTGGACCCCCAGACGGTTAATGTGTTTTTGGTGAATGTCCGACTGGTTCAGTATCCTGAATCTGACCGGGCCCGTAACGGTTAATCAGCTACACCCCTTAACGCGACAGATGGAGACTCACATTAACCAGGCCCTGCGTTGCACTGTTGATGCCATCGAGCCTACGCATGTTATCAGTAATCTCAGTCGTAAGTGGCTTCAGATGTGTTTCTTTTCGATAGCTTGTAATCTTCAAATAATTATTTGATGTGTATAAGTGGTTTTAACACTCAAATGAAGAGAGATTTTAGAAATACAAGAATGATTTCATTTTTAAATGAGGTCAATACTATCATCTTCTTATTTAGGAATAGGACAACATTTCCGTTTTGGCAGTCAAGAAGACGCACACGAGTTCTTGCGCTATACTGTTGATGCTATGCAGGAAGCGTGCTTGAACGGAAGCACCGAGTAAGCATAAACAAGTTCACTTTCATACATTCTCTAGCACCTTCTAGTCCTTTATTTACTCTCAGAAATGATCTCTAGCACTTTTTAGTGCCTTATTTACTATCAGCAACGAAAGTCTACATCATCCTTGGTTTTCATCAAACTCTTTGAAGAGTTAACTCTGTGCCTTAAATCTTCTGAGGTCTGATTATAATTTATTTCCAGATTGGACAGATCTTCTCAAGCTACCACCATCATTCATCAAATATTT
This sequence comes from Netta rufina, assembly GCF_964035555.1. Classification (NCBI taxonomy): domain Eukaryota; kingdom Metazoa; phylum Chordata; class Aves; order Anseriformes; family Anatidae; genus Netta; species Netta rufina. The sequence continues at coordinate 540,905 of NC_140158.1, read as the reverse complement.
GGAGGACTTCTAAGATCGAGAGGTACTTGAAAAAATATTCCTGTCCTTAGAACTGATCTGTGTCTTTTGTCGGTAGTAAAGCAGTCTGTAGTTTGTCTAAAGTAGTATCTGTCAACAACTTGAATTTGGACAGTTAGTCTCCTTCACATAATGTTAAGCATTTATATTTTGCTTCCAGTGAAGTGCTTGAAAGCAGTTTCGGATACGTATGAGGCATTTCTTGATATCACTTTGGATATAAAGGTAAGATGTTTTCTAAATATAATTCATGATGTTTAAGTACATGCATAACTTTCTAAATTAAACTTGTTTAACTTAAAAAACCAAACCACATATAATGTTAAAACATAAGAGCTTGGTGGTGCTAAGGAAGTGGATTGGACTTTGTCCTTCCGTGGAACCCATGTAAATAGTCTCCACATTTGCATTGGGTTTAAGGGGAAAGAATTCTCTTTCTGCAAAAATGATAATGCTGTCATACTTCTTTGTTGTTCTACCTCAATATACATCTAATTGTTAGACTGATGAATTTGTCCCCAGTATTGATGACAAAGCACACTATAGATGCTGTCTAGGCTACTGGAAAAGTATTTGTTCCAAAGTCAAATGCCTTCCAGGTGAGGTCAATGCTGAGCATGCTCTTTCTGCCTCCTTCTTCACAGTGCTCCTAGTAGATCGCTTGAGTATGTTAGTAAGATTCTCTTATAAACTACTAGTATGTCTGTGGAATTCTGAATTACGGTGACTTTACGCTCTTCTTTCTCGCTGCTCTAGGCGGTTTCGTCTGTTACCAGAGCTCTGGAACTCTTTGTGAAACCTGAAGAGCTGGATGGAGAGAATTGCTATAAATGTAGCGAGTAAGATTTTGACGGATTAGGTCTTAATCCTAGATGTCAGTTTTCTATGTTGCATGACTCTGTTGGACTACCTCTAAACTTTGGATCTACTTACAAGTTTTGTGGAAGTTTATAAAAGACTTGGATTTTTGTTTCTTTGGAGGGGGGAAGTCTTGTTCATAGGCATTCCCTATGGGTTTGCAATTCTCTGGCTTGTATTTTGCCATCAGAATTCAAAAAGAGCTACCTTTGTTCTTTCTATTTATTAGCTCTCGACAGTACTTTTCTTGATGTAAACTGCCCAGTTTCCGTTGTTCTCTGGGCTAGTGGCTAATTTTCACTGCTTACACCGTAGGTCCTACCTTGGAGAGGGCAATGTGTCAAACTGAACTATTTTGTTTCAAAGGATGGCAGATGGTTTCAGTGTCTTTGCAGACAAGCTCAGTACATGAAGACTTCCTACTGTTAAATGTCTCCCTCCTGTAGAATGACCATGTGCTTCTGTTGTATTTTTGATGTTGATAGTCGACCTATGTTGGAGATTATTTGCAATTTCTAGTCCTGGGGACCAAGGCTCTCTCGTTCCGCTTTCAGTATTTGTATTTCCCTTGAAAGCTGAAAGAATGTATCCAGGACTGGAGTTCAAATAGCCACTTTTGTAGACCAAGAAATGGTACCTTGCCATCCAACCTGGTCATACCCTTTCGTGAGAGATTCCTGTTCCCGCTATGCTCTGAGTTGTTGGGAAAATTTACCTTCTTCTCTGTATTAACAAACCTGACACGCAGTGCATGGGTTTATGAAAAGAAAAAAGACCAACCTATTATGCAAGTAAATATCATTCAAATAGCATAGGCATGCGTGAGACATTAAAAGGAGTTTGTTTTGGGGGCGAAAAAAGAAGATGCCTTCAAACACTTATCTCTGCTTGTTTTTAAGGTGTAAAAAGATGGTTCCTGCGTCCAAGAGATTTACCATACACCGTTCTTCCAAGGTTCTCACAATATCACTGAAAAGATTTGCAGATTTCACAGGTGGAAAGATCAACAAGGTATATTTACCACTGTAATGCAACTATATCATTGTGTAATGGGACATCCCCCAAAGCTGAAAGTTGTTAATATTTTCAGACAATAATTGTAGACTAACGACTATGGCTTATTCTTAATATCAGTAAAGTTCCCGCTTGACAAGAAGCATATGCTTTCCTCTGAGAAGGCTGATTCATCAGGAAACAGTTCTCTGCAACTTCTAGTCTTAAACTTTGTTTATGGGAAGACTTATTTGTAGTGAATCAAGAAATATATTCTAGAAATATATTCTAGAAATAAATTCTAGTCTATGTTTTTTGGAAGTGTTTTTCTCTGGCTAGTCCACGAAGTACTCTGGGATAATTTTTCTGTCTTCTTGGTGTCTCTTTAGGAGGTGAAATATCTGGAGTATTTGGACCTGAGAGCCTACATATCGCAGTCAATGGGAGAACCAGTGCTCTATGCCTTATATGTGGTGCTGGTACATCACGGTGTCAGCTGTCACTCAGGACACTATATATGCTATGTAAAGGTAGAAGTCAACAGCATTTCTAACAGGGTAAAGGTTGTGCTGGCAAACCAATTAAAGCATGACTAGCAGCTACTGTTTCTAGGGAAAAAGATTTCATTATATTTTTATTTGACATGTGTGTATTTTGTTCCTATCCGTGATTTCATTTGGAAAACGTGCAATTCACCTAAAGAAATCGTTGTCTTTATTTGCAGGCTGGTAATGGACTTTGGTATCAGATGAATGATGCTAAAGTAGTGCGTACTGACATTAAAAGAGTTCTTGGTCAGCAAGCTTACATACTTTTTTATATCAGGTAATAACAAATCTTAAAATGTGTTCAGAAGAGATTTACTTTCCTGTCATTGATATTTTTCTGTTTTGCAAGTGTTTTTCTTGCTATCCCGGGAGAAGATTATTATTTGTCTAATTCAGTTCTGTCTAACCTGAAATTCTCTGTGTCGTTTATTATCTTTTGTTGCTTGGCCTTAAACTGCAGCACTTGTGTAAATTGCTATCTATGTGTTATCTGTAGCTGGCTAATTTAGAGAAGGAGAGAAATGAAGGTCATCTGTGGTGTGAGAATGAATTATTGCTCTGCAAGTGATAGTCTTAGTAGGAAGACTGTTCTCTACTTTTCAGTTTTTAGTCTTGGCAAAGCCTTCTGTAGAGAAGGCTTCCATATCGTATGACCTGTTCCTCTAAAATTATAGGATGGGATTTAATCCAAGAGTAGGCTGAAAGAAAAACTAAACTACGATCACTGCTCTTTTCTGAAGGCGCTATGATTTGACACTTGGAGAACGTGCGTTTTACTTGCCAGCACCATCTTATCCCTGTTCATTCCCTCCTGGTCAGCAGGGGGCTAATAGTAAGCAGGCTGGATTTATGGGACCACGACTTCTTCCTCATATGATTAAGGTAATTCAGGGAAGCGGTAGGGCAGATAACGGCACCAAACTGCTAGTGGGTTTGGGGTTTGGTGTGGGGTTTTTTGTTTGGTTTTCGGCATCTTAGTTTTGTTTTCCTTCCCACGCTGCAGCTTTCTTCACAGCCCTCATGCTACAGCCAGAGTCATTCAAACAGTGGTTACTGCTAAATTGTGCAGCCATGCGACTCTATTACTTTATACTCCAAGACAGCTTTCTAAAGCACAGAGAGCTACGCTCTTTGACAATTTAAGCAGAGTGTACTAATCCTCAAATCATTTAAAAGAGGACTTGTTTTTCCTATCCTCGTCACTTTAGCTAAGACAGGGAAAACTAATTGTCGTATTCCTGAGCACCAGAACAATTACTTCAGGCTTTTCAGGGTATGTTTAAAGGGGAAAATAAATATACTTGGGAATAGCAGCAGGTAATGTTAAGTTGCTTGGCTGGTTTTCAAAGATGATGTTAATTTGATACCAATCTGCAGTAAACCAAAAGCAGGAATTGAATACGCTTATTGGACTTGCATTTATCCTTAAAGGGCAGTGTGTTTTTCTTTTTAGGTGTTAAGACCATTTGTAGAAACACTCAGTAGGAGAGTTTTGTGTTTCAAAATGTTACATGCAGTGTTTGTGTTAATCCATCTTGCAATTTCTTCTTTTTAAATACAGAATTCAAGCCGTTTAAATGGAAATGGATCCATAAAAGAGGACGCAAAGACCACTGGTGTCACCCTAAAAAGGCCATCTTCAGCACCACCAATGGCCTGTGTTCAAAACCAGGCAATTACCAGGCCTTCAATTACTGATACGTCGAGAAAACAGAAGATCACCATCAGTATTCACAATAAATTGCCTGCTCGTCAGACTGTGTCACAGCCTGACTGTCTTAGCAGTGCTGTGGAGGATGAAGATCTCTACCAGGCTGTTCCTTCATCCACAATTACAAATTTGGTAATGCAAATGAAGCAAATGCAAACAAACAAAAAAGTTTCTGATGAAATTTTTGTGGAGCCAACAGTGAATGAAAATCCTAAACTCAGCTCTGATAACACAGTCCCTTATGGTGCAGAATCTTCAGGAAAATCTGAGGAGGAGTCAAAGGGCTTATTTCAAAGGAATTGCAATGCAATGTCCTCTAATGGAATTTTGGTTGGAAAGGTAGTCCGTACATTGCAGCATTCCGATTCTTCCTGTCAGAATGCTGACAAAGGAAGATCCCAGCATGAGCTGCCAAAAACAGATTCACTAAATGGTGCTATTAGGTTAGTTAATGAATCTAAAGAAAACGGACTGAAACTTGATGATTCCACTTGCCGAGTTGAACCTGTTAAACCTTCTGAGATGTTCTTTTCTAAAACAAATGGATTGCTTGAAACATAGATTTGCTCCATCGAGAATTTCTCACCTACGATGTATTCGGGAGTGTTTATTGTGTTCCTAATTCAGGTGAAATACTGAGAAAACACAGCACAAATGTGATCGTAAGACTTTGTGGTATTATCCCCTTAGAATTTGCAGACCTGAGCTTACATTAGAACTTGTCAACTTAAGCTCAGCTGAGATAAAAATTCCTAAGTTTCATAAAGTAGATTTTGGGGGGTGAGTTGGGGTTATCTTTGAAGTGTAGATAATGCATACAACTCACAGCGGTCTTGCTTACCATTTAATGGAGAAATTCTGACAAGAGTAGTCCTCAGTACTACTACAAATAGTATTTTTTTGTCTGCTGACTTGTGTGTTTTAATTGCAATTGCAGATGCCTGGAGCTATGCCTTCAGTCAATCGAGAAGTCATCACGGAGTCCCTCACAGCCAGCCAGCTGAACAGCTTGTCAGAGGAAATGAGGTAAAATGAGCACAGTCTGATTAAGACAAGACTTTATGGAAGTTCGTTGCAGTTTTATCTGTCTACTAATAGTATTTAATGGAAGGATTTAATTTAGTACAATTCCATACTGTGTGTCCAGTGTCACGAACAGAACTAATGATCAGCACTGAGCATATCACTCTGATGCAGGTTGGTGCCTCAAGGAGAACTTGTGTTCCTTTATAGAATGTTTTTCCGTTTTTCTCCACTGTCTGGAGAAACATTGGCTGTTCCCCGCTCGCCCCTATGCCTTTTTTCTCAGAGCAGCAGGTGGAAGGAGACAGATGCGTTTGCTTTTTTAGTGCAATGGCTTCAGAAGCAAGAGGGGAAAAAACACTTTCTCTGGGAGCTGAAGAAGGTGTCCTAATCACAGGAGAGGTTTCTAAATGGCATATCTTTGCGAGCGTTCCTGTAGTCCGGAGGTTTTTGTTTGTTTGTTTGCCTTTGGAAGGTTTTACTCTTAATAATCACGTCCTTCAGCAGAAGTGAGAAATGGGTTTTTATTTTATGCAGTGTTGCGGACCCTCCGAAATCTCCTGGGAATGATGAATACCTCGCCCAGTACCAATGTGATGACCGTGGAGACAAGGAGAAACCAAGAAGATCAAAAGAACGTGACCTCATTTCAAAAGAAAATGTTTTGTACGGCAAAGAGTCTTGTGAGCCTGGTGAGAAATTGCGGCAAACTTCCTCTCTCAAGTCTGACACTGAATGTAGCTCTAAAAACCTTTCCTCCTTAGCTATTGCAGATAGACGCCAAGATACAAAGGACAAGACTAAAACCACTGAGAAAGAGCATTACCGAAGAAAGAGGGAACATGCTCCTAGTGAAGAGAAGGAGAGTCAAAAAGCAGATCCTTCCAGCAAGAGGAGGTGTTCTCAGAGCGTGGAATTTGTTGAGCAAAAGAGTCACAAGCAGGAGTACTGGGAGGGAAGCAGGTACAGATCTTTCCCTCGTGAAAGAAACAGCCCTGAGAATGGCAGAAGAGCAGTCAAATATTCAAAGTACAGATCTGGCAGCGGAGGAAGATCAGAACAAGGTAGCAATAGGTACTACCGATCCAAAGGGGAAAGAAGTTGGAGCAGAGAAAGATACTATCGAGACGAAGCACGGAGATGGGAAAGATGTAGCTATTACAAGGATTACTATTCACCTCATGCGACAGGAGACAGTAGAGAGAGAAAGTTCTCTCACGGCGATTCAGCCTTTGACAGATCGACTGCAACTTACTACAGCAGGTCACATAAGCATTATCATTACAAAAGCGGATGGCCTCACGGTTCCCTCTTGAGAGAGGAAGATGTACGTCGCTTTAGCACACCCCGAGCAGACTCATTCTCAGCAACATTCCAGAAGACATTCTCGTGAAAGACATGCGCTTCCACCTGTGTCAGCTCATTTGGAGAACTGTTGCCAGAAAAATGAAACAGAAGGAAACAGAAAAAGAAAATATACCCGTGCAGAAGGTAGTGATAGTGAAATAGAAAGGAAAGACAGAAAGATAGAAAAGGAGCTTGTAGGTGGTGAAAAAAATGCAAAAATATCACAAGTTCTGGAAGAAACAGAAGTCTAAGGATAAAGATGGAGAGAAGGATTCCAAGTAAGCAAGGATTCCAGCATACTCCGCATTTTTTATCCTAATTCTTTTCTGGGTGCTTCTCATGTCTTCCTTTTATTTATTTATTTATTTATTTATTTATTTATTTATTTATTTTCTGGTAGTTTCTAAGTTATTTAGATAGCATCAGCTGGCTGGGATCATGTTGTTAGGTTGATCAGTGAAGATAGGAAAGCTCTTGCTAAATTGTGTCAGAGCACTAGCTTTGGACCACATAGTTCGAATCACATCCGTACACCATTCCAGATTAGGTTAAAAGATTTTTTCTGCTTGCACGTATTCCAGAGCTAGCCGTTGTTAATGATCTGTGTACAAACCAGGACCTATGGTCCTTCAATCTGATGGCTTAAGTTTGCTGCATCTAAAGTAAGTTGTGTGTGCACAAAGCACCACAAAATAGCTGACATGCTGCAAATCATCACCTGTGGTAAAATAAATCAAGTTTCATATAGGCAACAAGTGCCACATCTTTTTTTCCCTTTTTAACTTGCATGTTTCTTTCAGACTTCATGATTTGTGTTTCTGTGCGCTCCACTTTGACAATGCCAATCGCAAGCGTAAGAAAAAGAAGAAAAAGAAGAAGAAAAAGAAGAAAAAGGAGAAACACCAGGAAAGTGAAAGGCTCCTTGGAACACTTAGATCCTCGTTTCCAGAAGATAACGCGGGAGAAGAAGGAAGAATCCCATCCTCCAGATGGCTCTTCATGTGAGTAATGCAGAAGTGAGAGCAGTAAACAACCTTACAAGGGAGGGAAGACTTCCAGTGCAGGCGAAAGCAAGAAATACAGCTCCATCGCATCCAACGACTATACTAAAGGTAAGCGGCCGCAGCGTGTTTGAGGAATTCCTTTTATATTAATCTCGAGATTATTTCAAACAGTCTTGAAGTGCTTGATGACTTAACAGTCTGCAGATTTATTATCAAATCAAAAAAAAACCCGACTTGGTAGACTATTTTTTTCCCAGTTTTGAATGACCACTAGGAAAGAAGGCCTGAAATAAAGAGGTTAAAGGCAAATGGTTTTCATTTGGTTTGATGATGAAGTGGCAAACAAGAGGAAGAGTTGCAAGCTCCCTTCTTAAATTCAGTCCAGCCAAGTAGGAAAAGTAAATGTGGACAGCTGTATCTTGGCAAAGAAGATAGTAGGGAGCAAGGAGGTTTAGCAGTCAAGATGGAAGGTGATGCCATGAGGCTTAGAGGCTAGTAATGTTCTAATGAATCACAGCCTTCCTAAAAAAAACCTGCCTGAATAATTCATGTGAATAACATACTACCTTCAGCTATTTCAGCTTCTTGCTGTACAGCTGAATGCCTTTTACGTAATGTTTGGAGAAGTAAAATCTCGGAAGAGGTTTTCATATCTTTTGCCCAGTTTGGATGATGAAGTAAATTGCCAGAGTCAGTAGATTCTGGCACTGACAAGTTTCTTCAAGCTTAAGAGCAAGTGCAATTGTTTCCAAGCATTTTTCTTTTCTGAGACAGGGAGCACCAGAAGTTGTCATCTTAAAATACGACATGGAGGGGAGGCTGGTTGTTCACACTTTCTTGCCAACATTCATGCAATCTGTCCCATTATCAAGAACAAAATTAGGGACTGAACGGAGGTCTTTCAATTTCCAGTGTTGCAAAAATGGACTTTTTACTATACTAATGTCAAAAGAATCCTGATTGTACTAGACTGGAAGTATCTCTTCTAGCTGAAAAATCAGGAAGAGCACAGAAGAAAATGCCTCTGCTCTACTGCTCTTCGGGCTTCAGTGAATTCTCTGGCCAGCAGATGGCGAACTCGTTCTCTCTAAACCAGTCCAAAGTAGAGGAAGAAAGTAAACGTCTTGCATGCATTACACAAGTGCAGGGCATGGGGATCCCTGGGCTATATACGTGAAAGAGATGTTCGTTGAGAAATACAGCAGTACCCACGCCACTTGGATACACTGCTTGCAAGGTAAGCAGGATAGGAGGGCTGTGCAAAGCAATTCTGTTAAATTGAGGAATTCAAGTATTTCGTCAAGCCTAAAGATACTAATTAGTTTCCTTTTGGGGAAGGTCAGTCTTTCAAAGCAAAGAAAAAATGTCTCTTAAGCAGGATTTTCTGAATGGTGGAATCTAATCTGAAAAAAGACCACTTCCACACATTAATTATTTGCTAGTTTATTATTTTTAATTTTCTACTGTATTGAACCTCTCAAAGAAGCTAGGGACAGACTAGGAACAACGGAGGACTTGTTAGAGTGCCTTTTCAACCGGAATCATGTTCCTTTGAATAAATGAACAAGGATAGCTAGTGACAATTTGTGATTTAAGGAAATTGCAGATACGTGAGAGAAAGAGCAGCATTAAAGCAGTTAAATTCCTGCATTCCTAAGTGCTCTCTCTAGCAAGTTTCTGAACGCTTCTGTTCTGTGGCTAGGATTTGGTCAGCTTTGATCACTAGTAAACCAAGGATGCCGTCCAGTCAAACCTTCAAATGACTGTAACTTACCTAAGGTCAACCATTTGCTATCAAAGCAGGTAGCTTTGTCCTACTATTCTGTACAGCTCACCAATTTTAGCATAGAATTCAAATGTAGTCCGTTTAATGGGAGGGCTTTGGAAGCCGCCTTCTCAAGTCAGTTCAGCCCTGTAGTCAGAGAGCAGATCAATCCGTGTACAGGGTTGTGACTTCTCTCTTTGGAAAGAAAACCAGTGAGCCAGACAGTTCCATGTAGACTGTCACAGCAGGGAATGACATTTCTTCCCTTTGTCTTTCAGATGCAGAGCTTACTGCTGGAAGCCTTCAATACTCAGACTAAACCTACCATCAAATCCGACAACCTTTTTACCATCGAAACGCAACAACTTCTTACCGTCAAACCCAACAACGTCTTACGACTTCTTACCATCAAAAACCCAACAACTTCTTACAATTTCTTACCGTCAATCCCAACATCTTCTTACCGTCAAAACCGACTGCCTTTTACAGTCAAAACCGACTGCCTTTTACCTTCACAACCGACGATGCAACCTCATCATGTTATAAATGAAGTCTCAACTCCCTCTGAATTTAGTAACATAAAAGAATATTTATAAAAGGCAAGTAAACAGATCTGGATGCGTGGGGAGTCTATGCTCTACCACCACGCGCACCCAACTATCAAACTTTCCAAATATATAGAGGACATTGCTGTTACATATTTACAAGAAACCCAAGTACGCCTATACATATGGATATCCTATCCCCGCTTCATATTAGAATTCTCTTTGTGGTGGTCCTTGTGGGTGAAAGGCTCACGGTTTCCCCATCACCATTAGCAACCTTTTGTTCCAGACTGCAGGAGCGGCTTCGACTGTCTTCCTCTTCTTCTGCACATGCTCTGCCCACCACAAGGTTCCCAAAAGCAACAAAACGGGATTGCTTTTCCCGCGTTTCATTAACCCTTGAAACCACACTAATAATATTATTATCATATAACATAAAACAATAAATGTTAACAGTTCTAACCAGCAACCCCCCCAGCAACTTCTGTGCCTTGTGCCTTAACAGAGGGGAAAACAAGCAACCCCAGACAGCAGGGCGTTGCTTCAATACCCCTTCTTTATTTCCTCTAACCACTTTACATTCCTGATGACCTCACCGTTAAGAGTCTGATGTTATCACCAACCAGGAGGCTTTCCGACCCCCATTGCCACGTTCCCAAATCTCCCCCTTCTTTATTAATATCAGCCATTTTTCTGACACAAATTACCACTCCATATATAACAATCCCTCCTCTTCTTTTGAATGTCATTAATTCGTGTCTTGGCTTTGAATTTGGCCAAGGCCAATTGAACCATAAAAGAATGCTTTCACAATATTCTCTGTAAGATTTATAAACAAGTTTTTAGCAATGGTTGGAATCCCATAGTTAGCTCGTGTTTCAGTTTCATGATTCCTCAGGGTGTATAATAATTGTACTTTTCCCAATTAACCCTCCTTCATTATTAGCTCTTACCTCTATCCGCCATTGATAGGGGACCTCTTTCGGCTTGTAACTGGTTATCTTATTGCTTTCATTACATTGAGCATGCTCTGGTTTCCATAGCATAGGTTTAACAGGCATAGTAGTGTTTGTTCCTGAATTCTTCCCCTCCGGGTGTTAACAATACATTCACTACAATTCTGAGACCAATAGCATGTAATTAGGAGAGGTCCGGTAAAGGCCATGTTACCCGGTGGTTATTACCCTAAGGGGTTGCAGCCCTTGGTAAACCTTCTTGAGCCGCAGTACTGGTCCCTTCTCCGGTCTTGCCCTCTCCCTGATGCTTCTTAGGAAATGGTCCAGACTTACACATGCAATGGTTCTTCTATTTGCGTTCAACTTTTCCACGAGTTATTGGGGGCTCGATTCAAAGCAGATAACCAATCATCTAGGTAAATTTTCCCACCTATTATTTTAAATTTTTCAGGTAATTCAAGATGTTGTGGGTATCTCTACTGGAGGTGGCACTCCCCCTATGGGATTTTGGGGTCCCCAAATCCTTCTATTAGGGCCTTTATATGAGTTTCCAATGATTGCTAATATTCTAATCAGTACAAGATTTAATATACATACAATTAGCATCCAAAGGGTAGCTATGCCCTGATATGCTTCAAGTTCTTTTAAGCTTAACTTTCAGATCTCCAGAAGTAGACTCAACCTTCCAGGTTCCTGTTACGGGTCCCTTTAGTCGTGATGCATGTGTCCACCCCTCTTCCACCGTTCTTCTAGCCGTCTCTTTCGTAGTTCAGTAAAGTCCACCTGTATTCTCTCAAATGGTCGATATGCAATTCGTCTTCCTCCAGCAGGTGCTTGCCTAATCACCTTCTTATTCACCTTTTGACATGTTAAGCATCCTTGGACGGTTTGTTTGGCTATCTCATATATTCCTACAGACCCATAAAATTTTAGAAATTGATCACTCAATGCTTTTGTTCCCCAGTGGGTTTGTAGGTGTAGCTGTAAAAGTAGACACCTAGTTTGTTCCTTTGGCAGTATTTCTCTTCCATCAGGCAGAATCCATTTTCCTTCTTTCAGTTCTGCTCCTATGGTCTTTATAATTTTTATTTCTGCTTCTGTATACTTTTTCTCTTGTGTCCCTTTTCCGTTATCCGTTTCTTGTAGGGTTAGGACTACATCATGCTTCCTAAGAGCTGCTTCCCTAGCTTCTCTATCCACTAGGTTATTCCCTCTTATGTGGAAGGCAGTTCCCTTTTGATGTCCTCTGACATGTACCACAGCAATCTCCCTAGGTCCTCTCAGTGCCTGCAATATTTGAGTAACTAAAGTTTGGTGAATCAGCCCTTTTCCCTGTGTGCCTATGAGTCCCCTTTCTTCCCAAATTTTCCCAAATGGGTGGACTATTCCATAAGCATATTTAGAGTCTGTATAAATAGTGCCACTTTTTCCTTTCAATAGTTCTAGGGCTCGTAATAATGCATAAAGTTCACGTGCTTGAGCGGACCAGGCAGCGCTGAGTGGTCCTGACTCTATTAGGACCATATCCCCATTTACGATGGCATACCCTGATCTTCTTTTTCCATCTACTACTTTGGATGATCCATCAATAAATAATTTTTCCTGTTTCTAATTCTGTCTCCTCGAGATCGGGTCAGATTTTGGTTTGCAATTCAATCACTTCCACGCAGTTATGTTGTAGTTCTGTTAGGGGTTCCCCATATCGAAATTGTGCAGGGCTCTGTGCAGCAGTTATTTTTCATTCTAAATCAGGGGAGTCGATCAGGATGGCCTCATCCTTCAGCATCCTACTATCAGTTAACCATTTTTCAGCCTTCTGCTGGAGTACTCCCCTAACATTATGTGGAGTATGTATCTTCAGAGGTGCCCTACAAGTGACTTTTCTAGCTTCCTCAATCAGTAAGGCAGTAGCCACAATTGCCTGGAAGCACACTGGCCACCCCCTCCTCACAGGGTCTAATAGTTTGGAACAATATCCCACAGGCTTCTTGATTCCTGCCCATTCTTGAGTTAGCTGTAATTGCAACTAACATATGCAGTTTGGTTAGAAACATTTACAAATAAATAAAAGGGTCTTTGTAAATCTGTGAGGCTCAGCACTGGAGCTTCTATTAACGTTTTCTTGATCAACCTCAACTTTTCCTCATCTTCCTCGTTCCACTTAATTTTTTCTCCAGTCAATTTTTCATATAAAAACTTTGCCTTTTCACTAAACCCTTCAATCCAGGGTCTACAATATCCCAAGAGCCCGAGCAGTTGCCTCACTTCCTTCTTCGTTTTGGGTGATGATAGGGCTAAAATCCCAGATACCCTGTCAGCATCCGATTTTTTCTTTCCTTGGCTAAGCCCATGTCCTAAGTACCTTACTTCTTTTTCCACGAATTGTAATTTAGATTTTGAGACCTTCAACCCTTTTTCCCTAAGAAATTAAGTAATTCGATAGTGGTTCTCCGTGTCTCTTTTTCAGTCTCCCCAGCTATTAATAGGTCATCCAGATATTGCAACAATTTCACTTCCCCCTTTACCTCAAAAAGTTGTAATAATTTTTCTAAGGTTTGGCCAAATAAATTTGGGGATTCAGTAAATCCCTGAGGAAGTACAGTCCATCTAAGCTGTTGTCGCCTTCCTGTTTCGGGGTCTTCCCATTCAAAGGCGAAGTAATTCCAAGACCCTTCACTTAATGGGCAGGCCCAGAAAGCATCCTTCAAATCTATTACACTATACCATTTATGCAGAGGTGTTAGGTGGTTTAATAAAGTATATGGGTTAGCCGCCACTGGAAATTTGGTTATGGTTCGCTGATTCACAGCCCTAAGATCCTGAACCAACCTGTATGATCCATCAGCCTTTTTTACTGGCAAAATGGGGGTATTATGTGGGGACATACATGGTTCCAGCATCCCCTTTTGGAGCAACCTGTCTATAACTGGTGTTATAAATGGCTAAATCCCAAAATAGGATTATAATCAACGTTTACAATTTATTAAAGGAATAGAGGTAAGCAAACAGTGCTGGGTGTGCCGGGAGTCTCCGCTCCACCTAGACGCACACCCGTCACATCAAGATGATGATTTTTTTTTGCTCCTAGACTAATACATGTTCATTACTACTTCTAAAAAAAAACAGGGTTATTATAATTAGTTCCAGAATCTGAACCCCCCTACTGGAGCATACGTATCAGTCTCTGGTGGTCCTTCTGGGGGTCTCTGGGGGTCTCCCATGCTGAAGGCTCATAGTCTTCCTCTCAGGCTTTTTTTCTTGTCCTTCTTCTTTGTACTTCTTGGGTGCATGTCAAAAGCTTGCACAGCGTTCCCTGCAAGCTTTGTCTTTTAGCCGTCCTTCAGCTTTTCCCTTCTCCTTCATCTCCAGGCCAGATATCAGGGGCTTGCATAGTGTCCCATGCAAAAGTCATAATAGTTAGCAGTTGTTCTGAAACCCCCAGATATCAGAGACTTCAAGGAAAAAACTTACGAATACATTTTCCTTCAAGCTCTCTATTGACAAGTATTGTTAAAACATTCCTCACACTGGTTTGAGTCTTCTTTTCCCCTCCAATGGGATAGGATATTACCTAATCCTTATTGGCTGTTGTGGATCCACTATTTCTACTACCAAGGGTTCCATATCTAATTTTTCTGAATCTCCCTCTTGGTACCATACCTGTGGGTCTATTTCTCCCTCATCTTCTTGGGTTAGGGTATATAGCTGAATTTTAAATTCTCCCCCCTGGCTCTTGATTTCCAACCCTAATCTTATTATTAAGTCCCTTCCTAATAGATTGTGCTCAGCCTCAGGCACCAGCAATAGGTCATTGAGACATAGTTTTTTTTCTGATTCTATTTCTATATTTTCCAATATAGGAACCTTAAAGGGCTCACCTTTTGCTCCTACTAACCCTACCATGGTATTCCCCTTTCCTTCCTTAACCCCTTTTGGTAATTTTCTCATAGGTGATTTCTCCGCTCCAGTATCTACCAGAAAATATACCTCTTCCCTCTGGGGACCTATTAATAATTTTATCAAGGGCTCGTTCGATGTTCGGGTCCCCAAAAGATATAGCCCCTGACACCCCTAGTCTTCCTTCAACATTTCTTCATCCTGTTTCTTTTTTCTACAGTTCCTCTGAAGATGCCCCTTTTTGCCACAATAGTAACAGATAAGGATTCTATCTTGTCCTTTCCATTTATCCATGGGTTCTCTTTCACCCTGTTTTTTTCCTGACCCTTTCCTGCTTTCCTGTCCACTTGGTTTTTGACTTTCCCTTATTGCTGCCACAAAAACATTTGCTTTTGCCTTCTGTTTTTCCCCATCTCTCCTCACATAGACCTTTTGTGCTTCCCTCAATAATTCTTCTAATCCTTTTTCATGCCAATCGTCAAGTTTCTCCAATTTCTTTCGGATGTCTTCCCAGGATTTTGCTACCAACTGGGTTCTCAACAGTGCCCCTCCTGCAGGGGAATCAGGATCTATCCCCGAGTACACCTGAAGGCTTTTTCTCAGCCTGTCTAACCCTTCAGTTGGAGATTCGTCTCTGCACTGACACTTGTTAAAAGCTTTATTTATATTTTGTCCCCTTGGAACCGATTCCTTTATCCCTTGTATCATTATGGTCCTAATATCCCTCATATTTTGCCTCCCCTGAGCAGCCTGATGATCCCAGTTAGGGTTGGTATTTGGCCATTTCACATCCCCTGGAGGACCTCCCTGATTTTGTCTTTCCCACAGTCTCATTCCTGCTTGCCTGATCATTCATCTTTCTTCTAGAGTGAAGAGGATTCCTAATATGGACTGCATTTCTTCCCAGGTATACGTGTTTGGACCTAGGAACTGGTCCAATCTTTCGGCAACTCCTAAAGGGTCATCTAAAAGGTTTCCTATTTCCTTCTTAAAATTTCTTACATCTGACGTGTTCAAAGGAGCCACTACAAACCCTATTTCCCCCTGGTTCCCCCCAAGGGGTACCTCCCTCAAAGATGATTCAAAGATTGAAGCCAAAATTCCTTGAAGTGGTATATTCTTTATTGCAGTGCTGGATGCACAGGGGATCTCTCCACCTATCATGCATACCCAAAGCGGAAAGCAGTCTTGAATTTATACAATCAATCTATTAATATTCTACAAGCGCCTATACATATTCATCACCTATCCCCACCTTCCCTCGTTTCTCATGCTAATTAGCTTTTTAGCACCTTGCGCCTGTGTATAGCCTCCCAAGAATTGCAGGCAGGGGTCTTTGGGATGTGGGCAGTAGTATTTGGGAGGAAGAGCCCGAGTCTCTCAGGGTTAGGGTTAGGGTTAGGGTTAGGGGTTAGGGTTAGGGTTTAGGGTTAGCGTTAGGGTTAGGGTTTAGGGTTAGGGTTAGGGTTAGGGTTAGGGTTTAGGGTTAGTGTTAGGGTTAGTGTTAGGGTTAGGGTTAGAGGGTTTGGGTTAGAGGGTTAGGGTTAGGGTTAGGGTTAGGGTTGGTTAGGGTTAGGGTTAGGGTTAGGGTTAGGGTTAGGGTGAGGGTGAGGGTGAGGGTGAGGGTTACGGTTAGGGTTAGGGTTAGGGTTAGGGTTAGGATGACGGTGAGGGATAGGGTGAGGGTTAGGGTTAGGGGTTAGGGTTAGGGTTAGGGTTAGGTTTAGGGTTAGGGTTAGGGTTAGGGTTAGGGTTAGGGTTAGGGTTAGTGTTAGGGTTAGGGTTAGGGTTAGGGTTAGGATTAGGGTTAGTGTTAGGGTAAGTTTAGGGTTAGTGTTAGGGTTAAGGTTACGGTATGGTTATGTTCTGGGTTAGGGTTAGGGTTAGGGTTAGGGTTAGGGTTAGGGTTAGGGTTAGGGTTACGGTTTCTTTTAGGATTAGGGTTACAGTTAGGGTTAGGGTTCTGTTAGGGTTAGGGTTAGGGTTAGGCTTAGGTTTAGGGTTAGAGTTAGGGTTAGGGTTAGTGTTAGGGTTAGGGTTAGGGTTAGAGTTAGGGTTAGTGTTCAGGTTACCGTTAGGGTAAGGGTTAGTGTAAGGTTTAGGGTTAGGGTTCGGGTTAGGGTTAGTGTTAGCGTTAGGTTTAGGTTTAGGGTTAGGGTTCGCGTTAGGGTTAGATTGTTATTCTTAAATCCGCGGGCAGCCTTTATGGTTAGGGTTAGGGTTAGAGTTAGTGTAAGGGTTAGGATTAGGGTTAGCATTATGGTTAGAGTTAGGGTTAGGTTTCAGGTTAGGGTTCTGTTAGGATTAGGGTTAGGTTTACGGTTAGGGTTAGGGTTAAGGTTGGGATTGGGTTAGGGTTAGGCTTAGGGTTAGGGTTATGTTAGGGTTATGGTTAGGGAAATGTTAGGGTTTGGATTAGGGTTATGTTAGGGTTAGGATTAGGGTTAGGGTTAGGGTTAGGGTTAGGGTTAGGGTTAGGGTTAGGGTTATGTTAGGGTTAGGGTTAGGGTTAGGGTTAGGATTAGGGTTAGGGTTAGGGTTAGGGTTAGGGTTAGGGTTAGGGTTAGGGTTAGGGTTAGGGTTAGGGTTAGGGTTAGGGTTAGGGTTAGGGTTAGGGTTAGGGTTAGGGTTAGGGTTGGTTAGGGGTAGGGTTAGGGTTAGGTTTACGGTTAGGGTTAGTTTTATGTTTAGGGTTAGGGTTATGTTAGGGTTAGGGTTAGGGTTAGGTTTAGTGTTAGGGTTATGGTTGTTGTTAG
Source organism: Netta rufina (assembly GCF_964035555.1). Classification (NCBI taxonomy): domain Eukaryota; kingdom Metazoa; phylum Chordata; class Aves; order Anseriformes; family Anatidae; genus Netta; species Netta rufina. The sequence continues at coordinate 523,484 of NC_140158.1, read as the reverse complement.
GTTTAAAGTTAGGGTTACGGTT
>NC_140158.1:515962-518462 GCF_964035555.1 Netta rufina | reverse complement strand
GTGTTAGGCTTAGGTTTAGGTTTAATTTTAGTGTTGTGCTAGGGTAAGAGTTAGGGTTAGGTTTAGTGTTAGGTTACGGTTAGGGTTAGTGTTAATTTCAGTGTTAGGTTTAGGGTTTAGGGTTATCGTAAGGGTTAGGGTTAGGGTTAGGGTTAGGGTTACGCTTAGGGTTAGTGTTAGGGTTAGTGTTAAGTTTTGGGTTAGGGTTAGGGTTATGTTATGGTTATGTTAGGGTTAGGGTAAGGATTAGGGTTAGGGTTAGGGTTTCATTTAGGGTTAGAGTTAGGGTTAGCGTTAGGGTTAGGGTTAATGTTAGGTTTAGTATTAGGGTTAGGGTTAGGGTTAACATTAGTGTTAGGGTTATGATTACGGTTAGGGTTAGGGTTAGGGTTAGTGTTAGGGTTAGGATTAGGGTTAGGGTTAGGGTTAAGATTAGGGTTAGGGTTAGGTTTAGGGTTAGGAATAGGGTAAGCGTTATGGTTAGGTTTAGGGTTAGGGTTTCATTAAGGGTTAGGGTTAGGGTTAGGGTTAGGGTTAGGGTTAGGGTTAGGGTTAGGGTTAGGGTTAGGGTTAGGGTTAAAGTTAGGTTTAGTTTTAGGTTTAGCGTTAGGCTTAGGGTTAGGGTTAGGATTAGGGTTAGCGTTATGATTAGGTTTAGGGTTAGGTTTCTGTTTGGTTAGGGTTAGGGTTATGTTTAAGGTTACGGTTAGGTTTTGAGTTATCATTAGGGTTAGGGTTCCGTTAGGGTTAGCGTTAGGGTTAGGATTATGGTTAGGGTTAGTGTTAGGGTTAGGGTTAGGGTTAGGGTTTGGTTTTGCTTACGGTTAGGTTTAGTGTTAGGTTTCGGTTAGAGTTAGGGTTAGGGTTAGGGTTAGGGTTAGGGTTAGGGTTAGGATTACGGTTAGGGTTTTGTTAGGGTTAGGGTTAGGTGTAGGGTTAGGGTTCCATTAATGTTAGGGTTAGGGGTTGGTTTAGGTTTAGTGTTTGTTGTAGGTTAGGGTTAGGGTTAGGGTTAAGGTTAGGGTTAGCGTTAGGGTTAGGGTTAGGATTCGTGTTAGGCTTAGGTTTAGGTTTAATTTTAGTGTTGTGCTAGGGTAAGAGTTAGGGTTAGGTTTAGTGTTAGGTTACGGTTAGGGTTAGTGTTAATTTCAGTGTTAGGTTTAGGGTTTAGGGTTATCGTAAGGGTTAGGGTTAGGGTTAGGGTTAGGGTTACGCTTAGGGTTAGTGTTAGGGTTAGTGTTAAGTTTTGGGTTAGGGTTAGGGTTATGTTATGGTTATGTTAGGGTTAGGGTAAGGATTAGGGTTAGGGTTAGGGTTTCGTTTAGGGTTAGGGTTAGGGTTAGGGTTAGGGTTAGGGTTAGGGTTAATGTTAGGTTTAGTATTAGGGTTAGGGTTAGGGTTAACATTAGTGTTAGGGTTATGATTACGGTTAGGGTTAGGGTTAGGGTTAGTGTTAGGGTTAGTATTAGGGTTAGGGTTAGGGTTAACATTAGTGTTAGGGTTATGATTACGGTTAGGGTTAGGGTTAGGGTTAGTGTTAGGGTTAGGATTAGGGTTAGGGTTAGGGTTAAGATTAGGGTTAGGGTTAGGTTTAGGGTTAGGAATAGGGTAAGCGTTATGGTTAGGTTTAGGGTTAGGGTTTCATTAAGGGTTAGGGTTAGGGTTAGGGTTAGGGTTAGGGTTAGGGTTAGGGTTAAAGTTAGGTTTAGTTTTAGGTTTAGCGTTAGGCTTAGGGTTAGGGTTAGGATTAGGGTTAGCGTTATGATTAGGGTTAGGGTTAGGTTTCTGTTGGGTTAGGGTTAGGGTTATGTTTAAGGTTACGGTTAGGTTTTGAGTTATCATTAGGGTTAGGGTTCCGTTAGGGTTAGCGTTAGGGTTAGGATTAGGGTTAGGGTTAGGGTTAGGGTTAGGGTTAGGGTTAGGGTTAGGGTTAGGGTTTGGTTTTGCTTACGGTTAGGTTTAGTGTTAGGTTTCGGTTAGGGTTAGGGTTAGGGTTAGGGTTAGGGTTAGGGTTAGGGTTAGGGTTAGGGTTAGGGTTAGGGTTAGGGTTAGGATTACGGTTAGGGTTAGGGTTTTGTTAGGGTTAGGGTTAGGTGTAGGGTTAGGGTTCCATTAATGTTAGGGTTAGGGTTAGGGGTTGGTTTAGGTTTAGTGTTTGTTGTAGGTTAGGGTTAGGGTTAAGGTTAGGGTTAGCGTTACGGTTAGGGTTAGAATTCGTGTTAGGCTTAGGTTTAGGTTTAATTTTAGTGTTGTGCTAGGGTAAGAGTTAGGGTTAGGTTTAGTGTTAGGTTACGGTTAGGGTTAGTGTTAATTTCAGTGTTAGGTTTAGGGTTTAGGGTTATCGTAAGGGTTAGGGTTAGGGTTAGCGGTAGGTTTAGGTTTAGTGTTTGTTGTAGTTTAGGGTTACGGTTAGGGTTATGGTTAGGGTTAGGGTTAGGGTTACTGTTAGGTTTAGGTTTAGGGTTTGGTTACGGTTAGGTTTAGGGTTAATGTTAGGGTT
>NC_140158.1:503462-513462 GCF_964035555.1 Netta rufina | reverse complement strand
GGTTAGGGTTCCATTAGGGTTAGGGTTAGGGTTAGGGTTAGGATTAGGGTCAGGGTTAGGGTTAGGGTTAGTGTTAGGGTTCAGGTTCGGGTTAGGGTTAGGGTTAGGGTTAGGGTTAGGGTTAGGGTTAGGGTGAGGGTGAGGGTGAGGGTGAGGGTTAGGGTGAGGGTGAGGGTGAGGGTTACGGTTAGGGTTAGGGTTAGGGTTAGGATGAGGGTGAGGGATAGGGTTAGGGTTAGGGTTAGGGGTTAGGGTTAGGGTTAGGGTTAGGTTTAGGGTTAGGGTTAGGGTTAGGGTTAGGGTTAGGGTTACGCTTAGTGTTAGTGTTAGGGTTAGTGTTAAGTTTTGGGTTAGGGTTAGGGTAAGTTTAGGGTTAGTGTTAGGGTTAAGGTTACGGTATGGTTATGTTCTGGGTTAGGGTTAGGGTTAGGGTTAGGGTTAGGGTTAGGGTTACGGTTTCTTTTAGGATTAGGGTTACAGTTAGGGTTAGGGTTCTGTTAGGGTTAGGGTTAGGGTTAGGCTTAGGTTTAGGGTTAGAGTTAGGGTTAGGGTTAGTGTTAGGGTTAGGGTTAGGGTTAGAGTTAGGGTTAGTGTTCAGGTTACCGTTAGGGTAAGGGTTAGTGTAAGGTTTAGGGTTAGGGTTCGGGTTAGGGTTAGTGTTAGCGTTAGGTTTAGGTTTAGGGTTAGGGTTCGCGTTAGGGTTAGATTGTTATTCTTAAATCCGCGGGCAGCCTTTATGGTTTGGGTTAGGGTTAGAGTTAGTGTAAGGGTTAGGATTAGGGTTAGCATTATGGTTAGAGTTAGGGTTAGGTTTCAGGTTAGGGTTCTGTTAGGATTAGGGTTAGGTTTACGGTTAGGGTTAGGGTTAATGTTGGGATTGGGTTAGGGTTAGGCTTAGGGTTAGGGTTATGTTAGGGTTAGGGAAATGTTAGGGTTTGGATTAGGATTAGGGTTAGGGTTATGTTAGTGTTAGGGTTAGGGTTAGGGTTAGGGTTAGGGTTAGGGTTAGGGTTAGGGTTAGGGTTAGGGTTAGGGTTAGGGTTAGGGTTAGGGTTAGGGTTAGGGTTAGGGTTAGGGTTAGGGTTAGGGTTAGGGTTAGGGTTAGGGTTAGGGTTAGGGTTAGGGTTAGGGTTAGGGTTCGGGTTGGTTAGGGGTAGGGTTAGGGTTAGGTTTACGGTTAGGGTTAGTTTTATGTTTAGGGGCAGGGTTAGGGTTAGGTTTACGGTTAGGGTTAGTTTTATGTTTAGGGTTAGGGTTATGTTAGGGTTAGGGTTAGGGTTAGGTTTAGTGTTAGGGTTATGGTTGTTGTTAGGTTTAAAGTTAGGGTTACGGTTAGGGTTAGGGTTAGGTTTGGGTTATGTTCAGGGTTAGGGTTACGGTTAGGATTAGGTTTAGGGTTAGGGTTAGGGTTAGTGTTGTTTTATATTCAGGGTTAGGGTTAGGGTTAGGGTTAGGGTTAGGGTTAGCGTTAGGGTTAGGGTTAGGATTCGTGTTAGGCTTAGGTTTAGGTTTAATTTTAGTGTTGTGCTAGGGTAAGAGTTAGGGTTAGGTTTAGTGTTAGGTTACGGTTAGGGTTAGTGTTAATTTCAGTGTTAGGTTTAGGCTTTAGGGTTATCGTAAGGGTTAGGGTTAGGGTTAGGGTTAGGGTTAGGGTTACGCTTAGGGTTAGTGTTAGGGTTAGTGTTAAGTTTTGGGTTAGGGTTAGGGTTATGTTATGGTTTTGTTAGGGTTAGGGTAAGGATTAGGGTTAGGGTTAGGGTTTCGTTTAGGGTTAGGGTTAGGGTTAGGGTTAGGGTTAATGTTAGGTTTAGTGTTAGGGTTAACATTAGTGTTAGGGTTATGATTACGGTTAGGGTTAGGGTTAGGGTTAGTGTTAGGGTTAGGATTAGGGTTAGGGTTAGGGTTAAGATTAGGGTTAGGGTTAGGTTTAGGGTTAGGAATAGGGTAAGCGTTATGGTTAGGTTTAGGGTTAGGGTTTCATTAAGGGTTAGGGTTAGGGTTAGGGTTAGGGTTAGGGTTAGGGTTAGGATTAGGGTTAGCGTTATGATTAGGGTTAGGGTTAGGTTTCTGTTGGGTTAGGGTTAGGGTTATGTTTAAGGTTACGGTTAGGTTTTGAGTTATCATTAGGGTTAGGGTTCCGTTAGGGTTAGGATTAGGGTTAGGGTTAGGGTTAGGGTTAGGGTTAGGGTTAGGGTTAGGGTTAGGGTTAGGGTTAGGGTTAGGGTTAGGGTTAGGGTTAGGGTTAGGGTTAGGGTTAGGGTTAGGGTTAGGGTTAGGGTTAGGGTTAGGGTTAGGGTTTGGTTTTGCTTACGGTTAGGTTTAGTGTTAGGTTTCGGTTAGGGTTAGGGTTAGGGTTAGGGTTAGGGTTAGGGTTAGGGTTAGGGTTAGGGTTAGGGTTAGGGTTAGGGTTAGGGTTAGGGTTAGGATTACGGTTAGGGTTTTGTTAGGGTTAGGGTTAGGTGTAGGGTTAGGGTTCCATTAATGTTAGGGTTAGGGTTAGGGGTTGGTTTAGGTTTAGTGTTTGTTGTAGGTTAGGGTTAGGGTTAGGGTTAAGGTTAGGGTTAGCGTTAGGGTTAGGGTTAGGATTCGTGTTAGGCTTAGGTTTAGGTTTAATTTTAGTGTTGTGCTAGGGTAAGAGTTAGGGTTAGGTTTAGTGTTAGGTTACGGTTAGGGTTAGTGTTAATTTCAGTGTTAGGTTTAGGGTTTAGGGTTATCGTAAGGGTTAGGGTTAGGGTTAGGGTTAGGGTTACGCTTAGGGTTAGTGTTAGGGTTAGTGTTAAGTTTTGGGTTAGGGTTAGGGTTATGTTATGGTTATGTTAGGGTTAGGGTAAGGATTAGGGTTAGGGTTAGGGTTTCGTTTAGGGTTAGGGTTAGGGTTAGGGTTAGGGTTAGGGTTAATGTTAGGTTTAGTATTAGGGTTAGGGTTAGGGTTAACATTAGTGTTAGGGTTATGATTACAGTTAGGGTTAGGGTTAGGGTTAGTGTTAGGGTTAGGATTAGGGTTAGGGTTAGGGTTAAGATTAGGGTTAGGGTTAGGTTTAGGGTTAGGAATAGGGTAAGCGTTATGGTTAGGTTTAGGGTTAGGGTTTCATTAAGGGTTAGGGTTAGGGTTAGGTTTAGGGTTAGGGTTAGGTTTAGGGTTAGGGTTAGGGTTACGGTTAGGGTTAGGGTTAGTGTTTTGGTTAGGGTTAGGGTTAGGGTTAGGGTTAGGGTTAGAGTAAAGGTTGGTTATGTTCAGGGTAAGGGTTAGTTTACAGTTTGGGTTAGGGTTATGGTTAGGTTTAGGCTTAGGGTTGGGTTATGTTCAGGTTTAGGGTTACGGTTAGGGATAGGGTTGGGTCAAAGTTAGGGTTATAGTTAGGGTTAGGGTTAGTGTTAGGGTTGGTTTATGTTCAGGGTAATGTTTATGTTAGGGTTAGGATTAGGGTTAGGGTTAGGGATCTTTTAGGGTTAGGGTTGCATTATGTTCAGGGTTAGGGTTAGGGTTAGGGTTAGGGTTCCGTTTATGTTAGGGTTAGGGTTAGGGTTAGGATTAGGGTTAGGGTTAGGGTTAGGGTTAGGGTTTGGTTTTGCTTACAGTTAGGTTTAGTGTTAGGTTTCGGTTAGGGTTAGGGTTAAGGTTAGGGTTAGGGTTAGGATTACGGTTAGGGTTTTGTTAGGTTTAGGGTTAGGTGTAGGGTTAGGGTTCCGTTAGTGTTAGGGTTAGGGTTAGGGGTTGGTTTAGGTTTAGTGTTTGTTGTAGGTTAGGGTTAGGGTTAGGGTTAGGGTTAGGGTTAGGGTTAGGGTTAGGGTTAGGGTTAGGGTTAGGGTTAGGGTTAGGGTTAGGGTTAGGGTTAGGGTTAGGGTTAGGGTTAGGGTTAGGGTTAGGATTCGTGTTAGGCTTAGGTTTAGGTTTAAGTTTAGGGTTATTCTAGGGTTAGAGTTAGGGTTAGGTTTAGGGTTAGGATTAGGGTTAGGGTTAGGTTTAGGTTTAGGGTTAGTGTTATGTTAGGGTTAGCATTAGAGTTAGGGTTAGGGTTAAGATTTGGTTTAGGGTTAGGGTTAGGGTTCGGGTTAGGGTTAGCGTTAGGGTTAGGGTTAGGGTTCGGGTTAGGGTTAGCGTTAGGGTTAGGGTTAGGTTTAGGTTTAGGGTTTGGTTTAGTGTTAGGGTTAGGGTTAGGTTTAGGGTTAAGATTAGGGTTAGGGTTATTGTTAAGTTTCGGGTTATATTTACGGTTAGGTTTAGAGTTAGGGTTAGTTTTCGGTTTTGCTTACGGTTATGTTTAGGGTTAGGTTTCGGTCAGGGTTAGGGTTAAGGTTAGGGTTAGGATTAGGATTACCTTTAGGGATTTGTTAGGGTTAGGATTAGGATTACCTTTAGGGTTTTGTTAGGGTTAGGGTTAGGTTTAGGGTTAGGGTTCCGTTAGGATTAGGGTTAGGGTTAGGGTTAGCGGTAGGTTTAGGTTTAGTGTTTGTTGTAGTTTAGGGTTAGGGTTAGGGTTACGGTTATGGTTTGGGTTAGGGTTAGGGTTAGGGTTAGGATTCGTGTTAGGGTTAGGTTTAGGTTTATGTTTAGGGTTATGCTAGGGTTAGAGTTAGGGTTAGGTTTAGGTTTAGGTTAAGGTAAGGGTTTGGGGTAGGGTTATATTAGGGTTAGGATTAGGGTTAGGATTAGGGTTAGGGTTATGTTTAGGTTTAGGGTTAGTGTTATGTAAGGGTTAGCGTTAGAGTTAGGGATAGGGTTAAGATTAGGGTTAGGTTAGGGTTAGGTTTAGGGTTAGGGTAAGGGTTAGGGATAGGGTTTGGTTTAGTGTTTGTTGTAGTTTAGGGTTAGGGTTACTTTTAGGGTTAAAGTTAGGATTAGTGTTAGGGTTAGCGTTAGGCTTAGGGTTAAGGTTAGGATTATGGTTAGCGTTATGATTAGGGTTAGGGTTAGGTTTCTGTTGGGTTAGGGTTATGGATAGGGTTAGGGTTAGGTTTAGGGTTAGCGTTAGGGTTAGGGTTCCATTAGGGTTAGGGTTAGGGTTAGGGTTAGGATTAGGGTCAGGGTTAGGGTTAGGGTTAGGGTTAGGGTTCAGGTTAGGGTTAGGATTAGGGTCAGGGTTAGGGTTAGGGTTAGGGTTAGGGTTCAGGTTCGGGTTAGGGTTAGGGTTAGGGTTAGGGTTAGGGTTAGGGTTAGGGTTAGGGTTAGGGTGAGGGTGAGGGTGAGGGTGAGGGTTAGGGTGAGGGTGAGGGTGAGGGTTACGGTTAGGGTTAGGGTTAGGGTTAGGATGAGGGTGAGGGATAGGGTTAGGGTTAGGGTTAGGGGTTAGGGTTAGGGTTAGGGTTAGGTTTAGGGTTAGGGTTAGGGTTAGGGTTAGGGTTAGGGTTACGCTTAGTGTTAGTGTTAGGGTTAGTGTTAAGTTTTGGGTTAGGGTTAGGGTAAGTTTAGGGTTAGTGTTAGGGTTAAGGTTACGGTATGGTTATGTTCTGGGTTAGGGTTAGGGTTAGGGTTAGGGTTAGGGTTAGGGTTAGGGTTACGGTTTCTTTTAGGATTAGTGTTACAGTTAGGGTTAGGGTTCTGTTAGGGTTAGGGTTAGGGTTAGGCTTAGGTTTAGGGTTAGAGTTAGGGTTAGGGTTAGTGTTAGGGTTAGGGTTAGGGTTAGAGTTAGGGTTAGTGTTCAGGTTACCGTTAGGGTAAGGGTTAGTGTAAGGTTTAGGGTTAGGGTTCACGTTAGGGTTAGATTGTTATTCTTAAATCCGCGGGCAGCCTTTATGGTTAGGGTTAGGGTTAGAGTTAGTGTAAGGGTTAGGATTAGGGTTAGCATTATGGTTAGATTTAGGGTTAGGTTTCAGGTTAGGGTTCTGTTAGGATTAGGGTTAGGTTTACGGTTAGGGTTAGGGTTAATGTTGGGATTGGGTTAGGGTTAGGCTTAGGTTTAGGGTTATGTTAGGGTTAGGGAAATGTTAGGGTTTGGATTAGGATTAGGGTTAGGGTTATGTTAGGGTTAGGGTTAGGGTTAGGGTTAGGGTTAGGGTTAGGGTTAGGGTTAGGGTTAGGGTTAGGGTTAGGGTTAGGGTTAGGGTTAGGGTTCGGGTTGGTTAGGGGTAGGGTTAGGGTTAGGTTTACGGTTAGGGTTAGTTTTATGTTTAGGGGCAGGGTTAGGGTTAGGTTTACGGTTAGGGTTAGTTTTATGTTTAGGGTTAGGGTTATGTTAGGGTTAGGGTTAGGGTTAGGTTTAGTGTTAGGGTTATGGTTGTTGTTAGGTTTAAAGTTAGGGTTACTGTTAGGGTTAGGGTTAGGGTTAGGTTTGGGTTATGTTCAGGGTTAGGGTTACGGTTAGGATTAGGTTTAGGGTTAGGGTTAGGGTTAGTGTTGTTTTATATTCAGGGTTAGGGTTAGGGTTAGGGTTAGGGTTAGGGTTAGCGTTAGGGTTAGGGTTAGGATTCGTGTTAGGCTTAGGTTTAGGTTTAATTTTAGTGTTGTGCTAGGGTAAGAGTTAGGGTTAGGTTTAGTGTTAGGTTACGGTTAGGGTTAGTGTTAATTTCAGTGTTAGGTTTAGGGTTTAGGGTTATCGTAAGGGTTAGGGTTAGGGTTAGGGTTAGGGTTACGCTTAGGGTTAGTGTTAGGGTTAGTGTTAAGTTTTGGGTTAGGGTTAGGGTTATGTTATGGTTATGTTAGGGTTAGGGTAAGGATTAGGGTTAGGGTTAGGGTTTCGTTTAGGGTTAGGGTTAGGGTTAGGGTTAGGGTTAGGGTTAGGGTTAATGTTAGGTTTAGTATTAGGGTTAGGGTTAGGGTTAACATTAGTGTTAGGGTTATGATTACGGTTAGGGTTAGTGTTAGGGTTAGTGTTAGGGTTAGGATTAGGGTTAGGGTTAGGGTTAAGATTAGGGTTAGGGTTAGGTTTAGGGTTAGGAATAGGGTAAGCGTTATGGTTAGGTTTAGGGTTAGGGTTTCATTAAGGGTTAGGGTTAGGGTTAGGGTTAGGGTTAGGGTTAGGGTTAGGATTAGGGTTAGCGTTATGATTAGGGTTAGGGTTAGGTTTCTGTTGGGTTAGGGTTAGGGTTATGTTTAAGGTTACGGTTAGGTTTTGAGTTATCATTAGGGTTAGGGTTCCGTTAGGGTTAGGATTAGGGTTAGGGTTAGGGTTAGGGTTAGGGTTAGGGTTAGGGTTAGGGTTAGGGTTAGGGTTAGGGTTAGGGTTAGGGTTAGGGTTAGGGTTTGGTTTTGCTTACGGTTAGGTTTAGTGTTAGGTTTCGGTTAGGGTTAGGGTTAGGGTTAGGGTTAGGGTTAGGGTTAGGGTTAGGGTTAGGGTTAGGGTTAGGGTTAGGGTTAGGGTTAGGGTTAGGGTTAGGATTACGGTTAGGGTTTTGTTAGGGTTAGGGTTAGGTGTAGGGTTAGGGTTCCATTAATGTTAGGGTTAGGGTTAGGGGTTGGTTTAGGTTTAGTGTTTGTTGTAGGTTAGGGTTAGGGTTAGGGTTAAGGTTAGGGTTAGCGTTAGGGTTAGGGTTAGGATTCGTGTTAGGCTTAGGTTTAGGTTTAATTTTAGTGTTGTGCTAGGGTAAGAGTTAGGGTTAGGTTTAGTGTTAGGTTACGGTTAGGGTTAGTGTTAATTTCAGTGTTAGGTTTAGGGTTTAGGGTTATCGTAAGGGTTAGGGTTAGGGTTAGGGTTAGGGTTACGCTTAGGGTTAGTGTTAGGGTTAGTGTTAAGTTTTGGGTTAGGGTTAGGGTTATGTTATGGTTATGTTAGGGTTAGGGTAAGGATTAGGGTTAGGGTTAGGGTTAGAGTTAGGGTTAGTGTTCAGGTTACCGTTAGGGTAAGGGTTAGTGTAAGGTTTAGGGTTAGGGTTCGGGTTAGGGTTAGTGTTAGCGTTAGGTTTAGGTTTAGGGTTAGGGTTCGCGTTAGGGTTAGATTGTTATTCTTAAATCCGCGGGCAGCCTTTATGGTTAGGGTTAGGGTTAGAGTTAGTGTAAGGGTTAGGATTAGGGTTAGCATTATGGTTAGAGTTAGGGTTAGGTTTAGTGTTAGGGTTCTGTTAGGATTAGGGTTAGGTTTACGGTTAGGGTTAGGGTTAATGTTGGGATTGGGTTAGGGTTAGGCTTAGGGTTAGGGTTATGTTAGGGTTAGGGAAATGTTAGGGTTTGGATTAGGATTAGGGTTAGGGTTATGTTAGGGTTAGGGTTAGGGTTAGGGTTAGGGTTAGGGTTAGGGTTAGGGTTAGGGTTAGGATTAGGGTTAGGGTTAGGGTTAGGGTTAGGGTTAGGGTTAGGCTTAGGGTTAGGGTTAGGGTTAGGGTTAGGGTTAGGGTTAGGGTTAGGGTTAGGGATAGGGTTAGGGTTAGGGTTCGGGTTGGTTAGGGGTAGGGTTAGGGTTAGGTTTACGGTTAGGGTTAGTTTTATGTTTAGGGGCAGGGTTAGGGTTAGGTTTACGGTTAGGGTTAGTTTTATGTTTAGGGTTAGGGTTATGTTAGGGTTAGGGTTAGGGTTAGGTTTAGTGTTAGGGTTATGGTTGTTGTTAGGTTTAAAGTTAGGGTTACGGTTAGGGTTAGGGTTAGGGTTAGGTTTGGGTTATGTTCAGGGTTAGGGTTACGGTTAGGATTAGGTTTAGGGTTAGGGTTAGGGTTAGTGTTGTTTTATATTCAGGGTTAGGGTTAGGGTTACGGTTAGGGTTAAGGTTGGGGTTAGCGTTAGGGTTAGTGTTAGGATTAGTGTTAGGCTTAGGTTTGGGTTTAATTTTAGTGTTGTGCTAGGGTAAGAGTTAGGGTTAGGTTTAGTGTTAGGTTACGGTTAGGGTTAGTGTTAATTTCAGTGTTAGGTTTAGGGTTTAGGGTTATCGTAAGGGTTAGGGTTAGGGTTAGGGTTAGGGTTACGCTTAGGGTTAGTGTTAGGGTTAGTGTTAAGTTTTGGGTTAGGGTTAGGGTTATGTTATGGTTATGTTAGGGTTAGGGTAAGGATTAGGGTTAGGGTTAGGGTTTCGTTTAGGGTTAGAGTTAGGGTTAGCGTTAGGGTTAGGGTTAATGTTAGGTTTAGTATTAGGGTTAGGGTTAGGGTTAACATTAGTGTTAGGGTTATGATTACGGTTAGGGTTAGGGTTAGGGTTAGTGTTAGGGTTAGGATTAGGGTTAGGGTTAGGGTTAAGATTAGGGTTAGGGTTAGGTTTAGGGTTAGGAATAGGGTAAGCGTTATGGTTAGGTTTAGGGTTAGGGTTTCATTAAGGGTTAGGGTTAGGGTTAGGGTTAGGGTTAGGGTTAGGGTTAGGGTTAGGGTTAGGGTTAAAGTTAGGTTTAGTTTTAGGTTTAGCGTTAGGCTTAGGGTTAGGGTTAGGATTAGGGTTAGCGTTATGATTAGGTTTAGGGTTAGGTTTCTGTTTGGTTAGGGTTAGGGTTATGTTTAAGGTTACGGTTAGGTTTTGAGTTATCATTAGGGTTAGGGTTCCGTTAGGGTTAGCGTTAGGGTTAGGATTATGGTTAGGGTTAGTGTTAGGGTTAGGGTTAGGGTTAGGGTTTGGTTTTGCTTACGGTTAGGTTTAGTGTTAGGTTTCGGTTAGAGTTAGGGTTAGGGTTAGGGTTAGGGTTAGGGTTAGGGTTAGGATTACGGTTAGGGTTTTGTTAGGGTTAGGGTTAGGTGTAGGGTTAGGGTTCCATTAATGTTAGGGTTAGGGGTTGGTTTAGGTTTAGTGTTTGTTGTAGGTTAGGGTTAGGGTTAGGGTTAAGGTTAGGGTTAGCGTTAGGGTTAGGGTTAGGATTCGTGTTAGGCTTAGGTTTAGGTTTAATTTTAGTGTTGTGCTAGGGTAAGAGTTAGGGTTAGGTTTAGTGTTAGGTTACGGTTAGGGTTAGTGTTAATTTCAGTGTTAGGTTTAGGGTTTAGGGTTATCGTAAGGGTTAGGGTTAGGGTTAGGGTTAGGGTTACGCTTAGGGTTAGTGTTAGGGTTAGTGTTAAGTTTTGGGTTAGGGTTAGGGTTATGTTATGGTTATGTTAGGGTTAGGGTAAGGATTAGGGTTAGGGTTAGGGTTTCGTTTAGGGTTAGGGTTAGGGTTAGGG